>NC_047078.1:6053664-6162224 GCF_902459465.1 Asterias rubens
CATCTTCCAACAACATCTTCAAGACTGCAACAACATCTTCAAGACTGCTATCAGAGTGTACAGGATCCTTATCTAGTAACAGCATGGAGGATTTGTCTTCCTCCGTGACAATAAATAGCAGGAAGGCTCCACGGAGGAAGAAAGCTTTGCGGTGGATGACGGATCAAGGAAGAGGGGAAAGGTGGTGGATAGGGTCAGCTGAAAATCCTCAACACACCCCAGCTGTGAGGTGCATTTGTTGAAAAGATTGTCTACTAAGTACTAGCATTGTAGCTCCATGGCACTAGGTGCTTTTGTGTTTGTGTACAAAGGGGAGCTCATGTGACAAAGCCGCATCTGGTGAAACTATTCTTCGTCATGATTTCATATTTTCCTAGTAGATCCTCCCGATTGCATGCTGTACACACTGTAGTACAATGTGTACAGCATGCAATTGTGGTGAGAACAAACCAACAAGGGCCCAATTTCATGGCTCTGCTACGGCGAATTTGGCACCTATGATTACCACTCTGTGCTTGCAGGACAAGCTGTGTAGAATGTCAAGTAACATGGAATACGCACAAAATAACAAGGGTCCCTGGTTAATTTTTTTCTCTTAAAAGATAGCTTTCACACATTCATTAAGTATTTGCATTATGTTGACATCGATGTGATTTTAATAGATCTAAGTTTGCATCGGGGATACAAAATATTCACTTTGTTTTTTTTACGGTATACCCATATATACACTCATCAATGAGTGTTAGCACTGTATACTCAGTACTTTCCCCGAGTTCTGTGAAAATAATCACAGGCATACTCGGGTGGGATTTTAGTCAAGGTCTCATGTTAAAAACTGTCTGTGTGAACACAGCCACATGCCATTACAGAATCTCTCAGCAGCTGAGTTTACAGTATACAATTATTTCAGATGACATATCAAGACTCATTCCATTAGAATCGCCAAATCAACAGAATTTGTAATAAAAGATAGTATTCACACAACTTCATTTTTTAACATTGATGTGATTTTAGCCAAGGTCTCTTGTTAAAAACTGGCTGTGTGAACACAACCACACTAGGCATTATAGAAACTCTCAGGAGCTGAGTTTACTGTCATACAATTATTTCAGATGACATATCAAGACTCATTCTATTCGAATCGCCAAATCAACAGGAAGAAGCCACTTCCACACACAAACTCCCAGCAGGATAATCCCTTTATGGTCTGAAACCACCTGTGCTGATGATAAGTCTACAACAAACCACAGGGGACATCCAACAGTCAAGTCTACAATAAGTTCCTGTTGCATGAATCACCCTGGTACAATATTTCAAGTACATGCAGATCTGTGGTTGTGTTCACACAGAGACAGTTTCTAACAAGAGACATTGATGTTAAAAAATGCAGTTGTGTGAACGCTATCTTTTAAAAAGAAATAACCCGGGACCCTTGTTATTTATTAAATGATGATTGTCTACACCAAACCACAGGGGAGACCGAACAGTAACTACAATAAGTTCCCATTGCATGAATCACCCTGGTATTTTAAGTACACATGAAGTGGGATCATTTTAGTCTGATGACTCATGACAATAAAAAAGTCTAGTGGAAGTTTGAACGTCTTGATGTTATGACTTTTGTGGTTTTGGTCATTTTCCCAATATAGTTCAATTCAACAAGTCAAAAAAAAAAGTTTTAAAGTCTTTACGATGACATGTGTGGTTTTTGCAATTTTTCTTCATTATGGTTCCTTTCGACAATTTGACAAAGGAGTCCAAATTAAACTGCAGGCCTGATACGTTTGTGACAGGGCAAGGGCACCAAGGCATTTTTGCCTTAAAAGGGGCACCTCTAGCTCTAGCCTTTGCCCTTCACTTTTTAGTGACTAGCCAGCAGGCCCAACTTGTCATTTCACCGGAAAAATTAACAAAATATGAAGCTCTTTTCACACTATCTATTAACCCTGTGGAATACAGTCCTGGGGAGTCCCCAGGTCCTATTTTTTACCCTACCATTACCATTTTCACACTGTGCCCCTGCACCCCTGTGCCGGTGGCTATTACCTGGGGGTACAAATGTATGACCATTTGCCAGGGCAGACCCTGGGGGGGGGGGGGAGTACGGGGTAAAGCAGTCTTAGTGTGAAAAGGCTGGTCATTGATTCCCCGGAAGCAGCCTCAGGGAATAGAGTAGTGAGAAAAGGCTGGTAATTGATTTCCCCGGAAGCAGCCTCAGGGAATAGAGTAGTGGGAAAAGGCTGGTCATTGATTTCCCCGGAAGCAGCCTCAGGGAATAGACGATGTGACCTCTGACGTCACACGAAAACCATAACATGATTCGCGCGCGTACCGCCGGGCAAAACCTTTTGTGTTTTGGCAGCCAGCTAGAAAGTGTACGCAATCTTACTGTGACTACGCAACTCAGTGCCCGGCGAAACATGACGTATATGGTGTTTTGTCAACAGAGGGCGGTTTGAATGTAAACATAGGTCACATCGTCTATAGAGTAGTGGCCAAAGGGCTTATAGTGATTGTTCAACTTGATTTGCATCTGGTCTTGTTAAATAAATGTCTGGTATTTATAAGGCAGTTTAAATGTTGAGCTAATGTACAACAAGCCCTAGTCAAAATTTGAGCCCTGTCTGATGTTCTTCATGAACACAAATTTTGACAACAGTTGATGGAAGATACAGTAAACATTGCATTCAATAACCCTTCATAGGGTTGTAAACTGTTACTGTACACACATGAACTGTATACACAGACAGTGCCTGCAAACATCCAATCTTGATTGAACAAACAAGTTACTCAAGTCCCAAGGTTTAGCCTCAAGAGAATGTCACAGTCAGCCCTGTCTGGACTAAACAATTATCTACTTCCCATTGCCCTTGGTTACCGTCTCCTCCTCAAGTGCCCTCTGCACGGCGCAGATGGAGGGAGCTCTTTAATTTTGGCACAATTCATTGAGTGACTAGCAAAATTATTTGTCGAAATCCAAATCTCTTTGAAAGCTTTTCAAAAATACACAAAGTAATTTTAATAGAAAAAGTTTACACTGTGCGTCAACAGAGGGCGACATTCATTTAGCCATATGTTCATTCAATAGGCTTTGTAGACAGTTGAGTCAATGGAGCAATAAACTAGTTTATGGTCCTGTTGACAATGCACTATACTAAAACGATGAAAGATTAACGTTATACTTTCACACAAATGTAAAGAATATTTACACTGTCTTCATTAAAACTTATCTTCTTGGTTTTAAGAGATTACACAAACCAGGTCTTGTATTTTTAGAGTCACATACATGTCCTCCACACAACCAAATGTGTGAACTTTACACTCCAGAATGTATATTTTTCTTGTACAATTTATCCTTAGTGCGGGTTGTTTAGTGTTTAGTGTAATTTCAGAAAAACAAATAAATAAATAAAAAATAAGTAAATAAATAAATAAATAAATAAATAAATAAAAATCACCCAAAACTCCAAAGGGGCCCACAAACACATTCAGTTAACACAAAGAACTGGAATAATTAAACGCAAATGTACGTATAGTACATTTCCCATGACCTCACTGCCCTCTGCAAGCCAAGGATGTCTTACTAACAACTGGTGAATGATAAACATTATATACACTGTTGTAATTGGAACTGAAGGATGCAATAAAGGTCACGGTGTTCAAACAACCCCAGACCGACCCACCCCTCCCCCCATGTCTTCAGGATCCATAGGAACGGGTGTGCTGGTTGAAGCTAGGATGTGTACAAATAGGTAATTACTTACCTAAATTATTATGGGTAGGCAATTAAATTATACCTGCCACCACCTTGTATCAGCTATGGGATACATGTACTTACTCAGCTTGTGTGCCTAAAGTGAGGCCTAGAACTCCAGATTTTAAAAGTCCCTGTTAATTTGTTAATTTTGAATTGGGGAAAAGAACTATTTTGATGTCTATGTTTTGCCCTTGCACCAATGAACTATTTAGCACTGTTTTCCATTGGTGTTCAGACCTGTATGCTTCATTTTTGAAAGGGCAAGGGCACCATTTTCTTCCTTGTAAAGGGCACCTTATAAGGAAATTGTAAATCTCTACTGTGGGCATTTCAGGGGCACAAAGGCAATGACGAGGGGGGCCTGGAGGCTGGAGGCAATCGCCTCTGTGAAGTATCAGGCCTTGGTGTTATCATTGTCCTATTTGGGCAATGAGATTGAATGTATCCAATCAAAATAAGATCAACTCAAACTTTTGAGAGGACAAGGCAATTTTCGCTGATTATTGCAAAGGGAACTACCCCTGGAAAATCTTCAAGTCTATGGGAAGTTCTAAGGGCCATGTCACAGGAGGCAATTTACAGGCAACCAGTTCCAGGCAATTGACCCCTTGCACGGGCATCACATGCGGCGACCAATGCCACGCTCACCATGTTGGTGGGCAGTTAGGTTTACGTGTATTAATGCTGCGTCGCCTAAAATGCACACTTTAATGCATAACACGCAGCATACAGTTATATATAAAAACGCACAGTGAAATTGCCCACCAGTATGGCGCATTTAAAAATTTTCTGATGATGACGTCAGGTGAAATGGGTCAATAGGCAATCTCCAAGAGGGAAAGGCATTCACATTTCAATGTTCACATATTTTTCTTGTTGATCGTAAGACAATGTTTTAAAAAACAACAGACTTGTGCCCTACCAAAGTGGTCCTGTACATGTAGCATGCACTGCAAATGTTTGCCTCCAAGTTGCCTGTAAAGGTTTCCTCGTGTGCCAAGGCCTTAAGGGGCACCAAGTCCAAGATCAGGGGCAATGACGGCCGTGTCCTCCCATGGCGTCAGTCCAGGCCTGGTATGCTTTACTGACAGGACTGGGTTGAATTTCACACACATTGGAATGAGAGTAATCAATCCAATAGTTGACCTTTTCATCGACGTTATGAATTTCTCCAGTTGTCAGAGTTATATTAAAGGATTTGGGTACTTTTTCAAAATGTCCATAGATTTACATTAAACTTACATACAGGGTTTTGAAGACAATGATAGTGGAAAGCTTCCCTTCAAATATTACTTACTGAGGAGTGTAGTTTTTGAGAAATGAGTAAAACAATGTCACAAAAATCTGTTTGTAGATGCGTAAAATAATTTTGGTCTCATGAGACGAAATTATTTTCAGGACATTGTTTTACTCATTTCCCCAAAACTACAGCACCTCAGCACGTAATATTTTCAGGGAAGCTTTCTACTATCATTATCTTCAAACTGTGTAAGTTTAGTGTAAATCTGTGGACATTGTGTTTTTTTGTCCTACAAAAAGTACATACACCCTTTAATGGTCTGAATACCATGGGCTGGTTCTTTGACATGGTCCGATATTATTAGAGGATACAATAATATATGTATGTAAAATTTCTGAATAATACCAACGAACGATTTCTCGTGTTTGGCACAGCAATAATCACGATTTGCTACTCCGTATTGGCATTTAAGTTTCCCAGTTTAAATTTGTAAAAGATCAGTTGCTACTCACAAGTAATCATTTGCTACTGAGAGCACAAAACTTTTTATCACTCAAAAGATTTTGCTATGCAATAGTTCTGGATTATTCATTCCCTGCCCTCGCCAAATCCTTTGACAGCATTCCAGACAGGTGACTTCAGAATTCCCAAGGTATAATAACGGTATTTTAAAAAACCTAAGAGTGGTGACTGATCAAAGCCATTGAATCCCCCTCCCCTCCCCAATCAACCAATCAATCAATCAATCAATCAATCAATCATATTGATTAATATCAGCAGGTGGGCAGTGTGCAAATCACACATCACTATCTGATTATAATTGATCCAGTTTATAATCCCTAATCCCAAAAGGACAAGGCCAAACATAGGAAATGCTGAGTTTATCATCATGGCTAATACAGCGTATACAGTAATATCTAACTTGGGCTTTCTAAAACTACAATGTACTATGTACTAGTCATTGTTTATTTTTGTCAACTGATTTGCAGCCATAATTTTCAAGAAAGACGGAACCAAATTCACCTGAGAAAGTTTCAGATGAATAGACGATGTGACCTGTGACATCACATGTTTACAAAAGAGCCACAGAGCATGGACTTCCTGCAGGCACGATAAGGTACACAACCTAAAATCTATTATTTTATGGAGATTGCACAGTCTAATTCTTATCAACTGTTGATATGATGAAAGGGGGCACATCTCAAACAATTTCCAGCTTTTACTTTCATAACTCTTGGATTTATGTGGAAATTATTACACAAAATGTCAACTTTCCCATAGGACAAGTGCAGTACCTTGCCTGCCAGAATACTCACATAATGTACAAGGTCACACTTATTGTAAACAAATTTCACATGGTCTACACATACTGTGTCAACAGAAGAACGTTGAAGGAATTAGTGAGGTGACGGCGGGTACTAAATGCATCCTCTGGCCACAGCATTCAAAAACGGTCACCACAAATCTTTAAATCTCCAACAGTCCAATCAAGGTGATCTTTGCAAATTCATGGGACACTTCAGATGAAATGATTTTTACAGAATGCTTATTATTTTTACTTGTGCAATTTTACATTTAATTTTTATATGCTGCTGTACAATTGGATTTTAAATTTCATGTATTTTTAAATACTACGAATAAACCATTCAATTAAATTCAATTCATTTCAATTTACCATCTTTTCAACAAAAAGGCTTACAGATAAAAAGTTAAACACATTATTTATTTAGATTTTGATTTATGTTGTTCAGATTGTTGTTGTTGTTGTTGTTGTGGTGTTTTTTGTGTTTTGTTTAAAACAAAATTGGGGGGGGGGGACGACGTTGGGTCATTACCAAAGTAAACTTGAACCATCTTTGATGTGCAGTACAAATTTATCAAAAACCTCAGGCCTACATACATACTATTACAAAATAATTTTCTATACATACAATACAAGGGGCATTTATATATACCGCTGTTTGATTTAGATCACAGCAGTTGATGAAGCACATGACTCAAGAACAAAAAATTAAATATAGAAATTAAGGAAAGAGAAACGACTAACACAAAACAAGATCATTGGGTGAAAAGGTGAAATTTGAGGCCTTTCTTGAACATCTGAAGTGATGTTGCTAATTGCAGATGTGTCGGGAGACTGTTCATTAATTGGGGAGGCGCAAATGACAATGACTTATCAGCAGCAGATTGTACTATACCTTGGTCAGACAGCAAATTTATAACCAAAACTTAAAAATAGACCACGCATTGTAAACAAATGGCAGAGTAGGAATACATACACTGCATAACAAACACAACGTTTAAAAATAAATCCAAATCTTAATCTCCCTCCATCCCTAATCCTTTCCATCCCTAAACCTACCTCTGAAGACTTCTCAAGGTTACATCTTAAAGGTGCAGGGAATTCTAAGACCCTGGATACAGTAAGGCCAAATAAAACAAATACCAGTTGATCGTCCCCTCCCTCATCCTTTTTTGAGGCTGCATCCCTTTTTTAACGTTTTTTTTATTTTATTTTTTTAATGTGTATTTCTCATTAAACTTACTAATCTTCTAAGATCTTGTAACTACGTTAAAAGTAAGTGGTGACTTTAAAGTAGAGAATTGGTTGCCAGTTTGAAATAAAATGGTTGGCGGCCACCTTTGAAAGAAGAAGAAAAAGAAAGAAAAAAGGTCCTCATGCTCCTCTTTTGGGAAAAACTTGGACGATCAACTGCTATTTTGTTTTACTTGGCCTAATGTCTCAACAGGCATTTGCTAAATCACTTCACAAGTCAAGAATACAATAGGAACAATTGGAGTATAAAAAGAGGGTAGGCATTCTTAAGGAAAGAGTCCACACAAGCAAAGTGCCTCTTTCGCTGATACTGGAAGGTCGTTCGGGGCATGGACTGTTCCCTCAAAATGAGCAAGTCGGGAGTGCCATTACAGTATAGTCGACTCTCATATCAAGTGTCTTAGCCACGGTGAGCAGTGCTGTGAGGGCCTGCCCAGAATGAACATTCTGCCCAACACTCTGAGCAAAATACACTGTGCTGCCCAGCACAGATTTCATCCAGCAATGATGGACCCCATTCTAAACTACTGCAGAATGATTCTGTTGAACTGCTGGCCCATGATGGACTGAAATGGAATATTTAGAACCCGCCACTAAAATTAATCTACCTACAACACTGCTCGTATTGTCAAAACAAAATTTGAAATATTTGTTTGTTGTAAAATATTTACTACTCTTAATGGCCCCTTAGTATTTCAAATGTCAAAAGGGTCCATCATATATTCCCTAGAATTTCCAGGGGGCATTTGTCCAGTATTTGAAAGTCAACTTACCTCTCTTTTGATCGCTCCTCCTGTCTTGAGAAGGAGGTTGAACTTCTCTACACCCTTCTTACAATCACAGCCTCTTGGGTTTCAATTGACGTCAAGTGGTCCTTGTCTAGGAATAAATCATCTTGTTTTTACATCCTTGGCCTGGTGTTACACAACCTGTCAAAAAAACAAATTCAAGGACAAAATTTAGATCTCTTTTGTTTGAATATGTTGTGTAAATGTTTTGTTTACTGAAGTGTTTGGCCAGTGCTTTTGACCTTTAACACCCTTTCATGGTTGGTGCTTGGGAATATTATGCGTTTTTTTTTTCTTTCTGGGGGTGATAACAACTGATATCTTTTTCCATGGTGAGGTGGTTCTCAAGCTGTTTTACACTATCCAAAGTCGCTGTGCTTCAATCTCCTAGAATTAGTAGGAGTGGTAACCATATTGTGGTGTGTCATGGCCGAGCGGTTAAGAGCACTGGATTCAAGCTCTGGTGTTACGACCGGGATTCGAACCCACACTCTGCTGATCCAAACAGTTTGAGTGTGCGTTTGAATCCCGGTCGTGACACTTGCTATGTAAAATTGGGGAGGTAGTGTTTCTACTCTACCCGCCAGGCTTCGGATTGATAATACCCAAGCTTACATTCGTATGGACTGTGAAAGGGGTAACCCTGTTTCAGCCCCAGGAGTAGGTGGCTCCTAGTGGATGATACCCAAGCCTTCATTCGTATGGACTGTAAAAGGGGTAACCCTGTTTCAGCCCTAGGAGAAGGTGGCATTGGCCTCTGAAAAAAAATAATTGTAGCCCACACCTTGAAGTGGCCTTCAGGCCTTGTGTGTCTGGGCGACTTGCATTTTAATAAAAAAATTAAAAATAAAAATGCATACGTGTACCTTCCCGTCATTTCACGTGGTCGAGTATACATTATAAAATTAACTGCTGAATAATTTCTTTACCAAACTTTACTTTCTGAAAGTTCAAGATAAATACGTTTATATTCAAGGTTGCATAAATCACAATGAAATCAAATCAACACGACACAAACCATTCAAAACAATTGAATGTCTGTTTACAATCTGCACACATAATGTACAATTAAGAAGAAAAAGTTTTAATAAATGTTAAAACCCTATAAATTGATGTACATTTGTCCTTTAAAGTTCAAGTGACTCAACCAGTCGTCAAACCTTCCTCTGTACTACTCAATTATTTAAAAAGTATCTAATACTTGTTTTCCCCAGCATTGACAAGTCCCCTTTTCTTCTTGCAATGAACGACTTCCCTTGTATAGATTTATTTTATTTTATGCAAGTTCGCCCAAAACAAGGCTACTCTAGGTAAAGGGCTATGGAAGAAAATATAGAAATGCAGCAACTCAGTGGAGCTGAAGGTAGGAATTGATATTCCTCTTAAAAGATGGCAGATCATAGGATGAAGGGAAACATGCACCAGGCAAGGAGTTACAAAGAGATGCAGTACGAGGGATGAGCAAAATGCTACACAAATTGTTTCAATTGCTACTCAATATTCAGTGAGCACAAAAGAAGTTGTCTAAACTTTTGCTACGCAAAATTGCTGGACGAAATCTTTCCCCGTCTTGCACAACCCCTTTAAAAAAAATATTGTATGCAAAACCCAAACCCTGGACAGAAAACAATGAGCGTTTTTAAGCAGGTATGCACACTGTAGTGCAGTTTATCTGCTTTTTAAAAATAATTTTAATTCCAACCTGTCATCTTTATCGTGCGATAACAGACTCTCTATTATTTGCTATACCCGCAGATTCTTTTGAAATTAATCAGTTTCATGGACTTTGTTGCACAAAGACAGAGTGTTTGTTTAAAAGGCATAGGGGTGGATTCCACAAAGAGTTTTAAAAACTAGTCTTATCTCCAGTTAGGACCTGAGTTAGGCCTACATGTACTCGTCCTGTTAACTTAGGGCTTGCTTTAGGCTTTTAATAACTTCTAAAGAGTGATAGGACCAGTCATAAGTTAGGACTGGCTTTGTGAAATCGACCCCTGGACACCTTTGGCAATTGTCAAAGACCAGTGTTCTCACTTGGTGTATCCCAACATGCATTTAAATAACAAATCTGTGCAAATTTGGTCTCAATTTGTGTGCTTTCAGTAAGAGCTTTCAGACGCCTAATTTTATAAAAGGATCCAGGCTTGATGTTTTGAGTGGGAAATTATCTCTTTTTCAAAAACTACATCTTCAGAGGGAGTTGTATCTCACAATGTTTTATACTATCAACAGCTCGCCATTGCTCATTTTGAGTTAATTACAAATAGCATCTAGTGGGAGTTACATCTTCAGAGGGAGTTGTATCTCACAATGTTTTATACTATCAACAGCTCGCCATTGCTCATTTTGAGTTAATTACAAATAGCATCTAGTGCCTTTAACTTGAAGGGAGCAGGTCCCACATGTATGAAGGAAGGTTGGGACTTATCATGAAAGCCTAAGGCAAGGCCAGCCACAGTATGCCATAATGACTTCTTACTATTGAACATTATGTATGACCATATGACAGGTACATGTAACTATACCAAGAATGTAGCAGCCAATATGCAAGGCGTGATGTTTGGTCCTAGAATGGATAGAGAAAGGAAAATTTCTTCCTCCATGGTCCTTGGATAAAAGTAAGAATTTGTTGTAGTATAGGGGCTGACCCACATGTTAAGACACTATTGGCGATTGTCAAAGACCAGTCTTCTCACTTGATGTATCTAAACATGCGTAAATAACAAACCTTTTGAAAATTTGAGCTAAATTGGTCGTCGAAGTTGCGAGATAATAATGAGGAAAAAAAACACCCTTGTCACATGAAGTTGTGTGCTTTTAGATGCTTGAATTGGGGACCTCAAATTCTAATTCTGAGGTCTCGAAATCAAATTTGTGGAAAAATACTTCTTTCTCGAAAACTACGATACTTCAGAGGGAGCCGTTTCTCACACTGTTTTATACTATCAACCTCTCCTCATTACTTGTTACCAATTAAGGTTTTATGCTAATAATTATTTTGAGTAATTACCAATAGAATCCACTGCCTTTAAGGCAAATTTATTAAAGTTTTGCTGATTTTTCTCAGGGCACAACAGATCAGAAAATAAACCTACAATTACGATAAGAATATCCGCACGATATACAATGCTTTCAGTAACCATTATTTGTTGATCAAAGACTTTATGTACACAAAATTGCCAACATTTGCATCTTGAGAGATCAGAGAGATTTTATACGGAGATAAAAAACACTACATTTTAAAAACATCAACACATGTAGGAAAAAAAATTTACCATAATCAGGGATGTTTTCAAATTTGTTCATTAGAACCTTGAAGCTTTCTTAATTTTCAGGGAACTTTCTGCAGAATCATAAGTTTGATTATTACAAGAATCAGCACTGTAAAAACAAATGTTTTAATAACTTTTAAATGCATTTCGGGTTACATGAACGCGGTTTGGCATTAATCCTTGTATCAAAAACATGTTGCGTTGTTTCTTATTTTATACATAGACATGTTTATGCGGTCATAAAATTGGACCACAGACACGTTGTTGTTGTGTTAATAACAAGACACAAAGACATGTTTATAGGCTGGTAACACTTTATGAACACCAAAACACGTTTAAAGGGTGTATGTACTTTTTGTAGGACAAAACACACAATGTCCACAGCACCTCAGTAAGAAATATTTGAAGGAAAGCTTTCCACTATCATTATCTTCAAACCCTGTAAGTTTAATGTAAATCTATGGACATTTTGAAAAAGTACCCAAATCCTTTAAACGTAGACACTTTGACGTTTAAACGCGTCATAGACAAGGAGGCGTTTAAAAACTAACGCAGAGACGCGTTCATAATGACTGTTGTTCTTTACAGAGAGGGAGCTGCTATAAATCATAAATAAAATTTTGATTGAAGACATACGAAGTATTCCCAAGGGGGCAGAACAGCTTAGATCAAGGACCCGTTAGCACTTCATGTACAACCCACACAGCTCAATATGACAGATAGCTTTAAAGACACTGGGCACTATTATTTGTAATTGTCAAAGACCAGTCTTCTCACTTGGTGTATCTCAACATATGCATAAAATAACAAACCTGTGAAAATTTGATCTCAATCGGTTGTCGAAGTTGCAATATATAAATAATGCAAAAAAAAACACCCCTGTCACACAAAGTTATGTGCTTTTAGTTTTTCAGATGCTTGATTTGGAGACCTCAAAATCTCATTCTGAGGTCTCGAAATCAAATTCATGGAAAATTACCTCTTCCTCGAAAACTACGTTACTTCTCACAATGTTTTATACTATCAACAGCTCTCCATTACTTGTTCCAAGTTAGGTTTTGTGCTAGTAATTATTTTGAGTAATTACCAATAGTGTCCACTGCATTGAACATTAAATAATGAAACATTATTTATGTAGTAAACTTGAACTGAATTCAGTAAACAATATTCCTTGCTCAAAGACTTTTGGTAAATCATCAATCAAATTTCCATCTTACAAAGCATTGTCCAAGGCCAGAGCAGTTCAGTCAAATTGTGATTTATGGCCAAAAGAACCAAAACGTTATTGTTAAAAATTGTTGATTTAGTGTGTGTGTTTGAGAATGACTCTGCTAGGGTCGAAACATGAGATTATTTTTTAAAACATTTTAGAAGGGATATAAAACACATCCTGTAATCTGAAACTTTCGATAAAAATAATTTTGTAATCCTGTTTGATCCAGGATGTTTAGTTTGCTAACAAAACAGCAGACACAAACTCAAAAAAAAAAATTGAATTTTGTTTAATGCGTCACATTTTTGTTATTTAAAATTACACAATGCCTTGTGCCTTCAAACTTTGTTTTCTTATCATTATAGCCACCAAAGCTTACCTACATTGTACAACAAGGTTGGCAAAGAATTGATGAATTAATGAATGTGACTGCAATGCATGCAACATGTGAACTCAATTATAAAAGGGCACACAGCAAGTCAAAAATTACTAACAACTCCAAGGATATTCTTTGGAACAAATTGGAAAAAAAGTTACCTTTTGAAAATTCCATCACAATAAGCCAGAGTGATGACTATCTTTCAAACATGACGCATTTTATATGACTATATTCAGACATTGATGGAATACACAGCATGGGTGACCTCATATAGAGGTCATGATTTTCAAGGGTCATGACCTAAAGGGGTGACATGGGGAGCCCGAGGGGGTAAAATAATGTTTCTGGTATCCTTGAGTGGGTAAATCTGCACTGTGGTAGTTATTTGTTATTCTTCAACCAAAATGTCAAGTCTTTTGAAAAGTAAAATAGAATCAGTAGGCTATTCATCCAAATAACATTTTCTTTGAAATAATACTTAAAGGCTCCCTCTGAAGTAACATAGTTTTCGAGAAATAAAATAAAATATTTGAATTTGATTTCGAGACCTCAGAATAAGATTTTGAGGTCTCGCAATCAAGCATCTGAAAGCACACAACTTTGTGTGACAAGGGTGTTATTTCTTCCATTATAATCTTGCAACTTCGACGACCAATTGAGCTCAAATTTTCACAGGTTTGTTATTTTATGCATGTTGAGATACACCAAGTGAGAAAACTGTTTTTCTAATTACCAAAGGTGTCAAGTGTCTCTAACCATTAAATTGTTTTGTAAAAATTGCCAACAATCCAGGAGAGCGAATAGTTACACAACCAACACTTCCCAGATTCAAATTTTGGGGCCTATAAGGGGAACTACTATGCCATTGCGCAAACCTGAAGTTTAAAGAAACACGTTGCCTTGGATCGGTCGAGTTGTTCTTTAAAGAGCGCTTGTAACCGTTTGTTATAGAATGCATTTGATTAGAAAGACATTTCAAAAGTAGAATATAATGATCCACACAAGTATCACTCGAAGTTGCGTGGTTTTCCTTTTACCTCGTCGACAAACACGGTCGGCCATTTATGGGAGTCAAATTTTTGACTCCCATAAATGGCCAACCGTGTTAGTTCGCAAAGTAAAAGGAAAACCACGCAATTTCGAGGCAATTGTGTATGGATCATTGTATTCTACTTTTTAAACATCTTTCTAACCATATGCATTTTTTAACAAACGGTTACAAACTCTTTTCAGACCAAACTCGACCGATCTAAGGCAACGTGTTCCTTTAATGTTTGAGAGGGCAAGGTCTATATATTTCTTTTTGCAAAGAGCACCTACATTTGATATCATAAAGTGACAGGGGAAACTTTTGTACAGGCACTGGGCAAGACCGGGGCAACAGAGGCCACGGCAAGCCTTTGACAAATTAATTTCTTCTATTGAACTTTTTTCCATTAGAAAATCTTAAAGCCATTGGACCCTTTGGGTAAACAGTGTTGTCCAAGGCCCACACTTTGTGTACCACAACTTCTATATCAAATAACAAACCTGTGAAAATTTAGGCTCAATCGGTCATCGGAGTCGGGAGAAAACCACAGAAAAACCCACCCTTGTTTCCGCACGTTTCGCAGTGTCATGACATGTGTTTAAAATAAATCCGTAATTCTCGATGTAAAGTTAATTACCTAGATGTAAAGTTAATTCACGAGAATTTATATTGTTTTGCTGTTTTCTCAAAAAGTAAAGCATTTCATGGAATAATATTTCAAGAGAAGTCTTTCACCATTGCCTTCTGTAAACCCTGTAAGTTATTTGTAAATCTGTGAACTTTTATTTTTTTTTCTGAACCGAAAGGGTCCAATGGCTTTAAAGTGTATGGAAAACATTTGTAGCCTGAGGCAAGACCAGGGGCTTGGGGCAACACCAGGAACCGCATAAGCTATGGCCTACATGCAACTTTTCCCAACATTTATTTCTTCAATTGAACTGTTTGTAATCATAAATGAACCCATCAACAAGACTTTCTTTTTAAGGAATGCCCAACATGCCTTGGAGTTGATTTTACAAGCAGCATGATTCCAACTGTCACTATTATTTAAGATTTGATGTCAACGTAATGACATAAAGCCACATGGTGTAGAGACAAAGCAAAGAATCAGTACGCCTAGTGGTGACAATATTTTTCAGAAATTCTATAAAATGTGGTTGGTATTTGGAACCTTATGAAATTGAAACCCTGTTCACATTACAGAACCCAATAGCAGAAAACATAACTCCAGGGAATTCCAGGGGAGTTCACACTCAATGCGTTTTCCTGGGAATAATGGACATATTTGGTAAATTATTTGGCTTTACCCTTACACCGATGTGTGTAAGCTTTTTAAAGCCATTGGACCCTTTCGGTAAACAGTGTTGTCCAAGGCCCACACTTCGTGTATCACAACTTCTATATCAAATAACAAACCTGTGAAAATTTAGGCTCAATCGGTCATCGGAGTCGGGAGAAAACAACGGAAAAACCCACTCTTGTTTCCGCGCGTTTCGCCGTGTCATGACATGTGTTTAAAACAAATCCGTAATTCTCGTTAACGAGAATTTTATATTGTTTTGCTGTTTTCTCAAAAAGTAAAGCATTTCATGAAATAACATTTCAAGAGAAGTCTTTCACCATTGCCTTCTGTAAACCCTGTAAGTTATTTGTAAATCTGTGAACTTTTTTTTTTTTCTGAACCAAAAGGGTCCAATGGCTTTAAAGCACTGAATACTAAGTACTTTCCTGAGTTGTGTGAAAAAAATCACAAGCATACAGTATTCCCGCGTGAGATTCGAACCCACAACCTAAGCCTATTGTACTTAGCATACAATAAAAATTTGAGAAAGTAGAAATAGCTTATTGCAAACTGCTTACCAACTAAAATTACCTAGACGTAAAGTTAAGTTGCCTAACGTTTCGAACCTAGCAGAGTTTTTTTTTGGTGACTAAACATAAAATTGCAACTTTTTGAATGGTGTTTCCTGCCAATGCAAAGCATAACATAAAAACCAACTGTGTTTACAAGTTGAGCATTCATAACGTAAATTCCTGTGGTTTACTGTAAACAGAATGTGTGCACTATCCTCAAAAAGGTCATTTTCAAGGGTGTCGTTACAAAGTTTCCTATCGCAAACTTGTTTACAAACTAAAGTCAGTGAGTAAACATCCGTTGTGATGTCACAATAATGTCAAACGTTTTACCTTGGTACAAAGTACATTATTTATTTGTTACTTGATGTTGTGGCTTACAGAAGGGTCATGTACTTTCAGGTTTAACTACTCACTGGATCAGGGATCTCATATGACTCACTCTCAATCAAGTCCAGTCAACAAAGTCCAGACTCAAATTTGAGTCATGATGAATTTAAACACAATCATGAGCCAATCAGTCAATAAAGAGTCACAAGGTTGTAGTTGTAGTTTTGAATCCTTCAAGCTAACTGGTGATTTCATATTGACTAAGAGTATTGTCATATTTAGTTACTGAATCACAATTTCTTGGTTTGTGCAATTCATAATCAATCTATAGACGTTAAACCAATGTTTGTTATGCGATAGATTGGCTGTTGCCAGCTTGATGTTTATATCCACTAGTGGGAGTTTGCCGAGTTCCCTTGACAGAAGGACCATGCAAATTATGTTCAAACAAACAAAGATCATCTAAGTACAGATTTTCACAAACAATATAAAAATTGAAATGCATCAGGGCTTGAATTTGGGGTGAAACCACATAAGACTGGGCATGTGGCTCAATATATTTACTGGTCAGATTTTTGGCCCCAATCTCGAGTTAGGACGAGTAACTCATCCTAGATAAACTTAGGATGGGTTCAATCGTCCTTTACATCTTTACAGAATTGAACTGGTGCTACATGTTAGTCCTAAGATTAAAGGCAGTGGACACTATTGGTAATTGTCAAAGACTAGTCTTCACAGTTGGTGTATCTCAACATATGCATAAAATAATCAACCTGTGAAAATTTGAGCTCAATCGGTCAACGAACTTGCGAGATAATAATGAAAGAAAAAAACACCCATGTCACACGAGTTTGTGTGCGTTTAGATGGTTGATTTCGAGACCTCAAGTTCTAATATCTGAGGTCTTGAAATCAAATTCGTGGAAAATTACTTCTTTTTCGAAAACTATGGCACTTCAGAGGGAGCCGTTTCTCACAATGTTTTATACCATCAACCTCTCCCCATTACTCGTCACCGAGAAAGGTTTTATGCTAATAATTATTTTGAGTAATTACCAATAGTGTCCACTGCCTTTAATCCTAAGGTAGGAAGAGTTTGGTGAAATGGACGGCTGTTTTGTTTGAGTACCTAATGTAGCACGATAAATGATACTTCTTTATGTAATGCTCGTTCAACTCATTTTGAATCTGATCTTTTTGAACATACATTTTGGCCAAGTAAAAATGTTGCAGTATTGTGGATTTCCCAAAAATTCTAGCCATGAACAGTGAATTTTAGAGTCTTTCTCTAAATCTCTATCTCTTTTAGCCTTCGACTCTGCTAGGGTCGAAACGTTAACCATAAAAAAAAAAATTTTTGCATTATAAATGTACCGTGTTTGACAAAAATCACAGTCTGTTTTCTTCCTTCATGGTCTGACAGGGGCTGTCGCAAAACCTGTCAACCCAAAAATAACAAGTTTGTATTTTTTTTTTAAATGAACAACGCCAGAGTATGTCCTCCTGCTAGTGTGGTCTGGCTGACTAGTGAACCATTCTAAACCTTTGTGAGTTTCATAATAAACAGCAAACAATGGTTGAGCACTCCCCCCTTAAGAGAATAACCAGACTAGAGCTGCACGCATGGCAGAGGTTTTGGATGGTTTCAAAGAAATCGCTGGTTCCAGTTGAGGGGGCAGCCGTTGTGTACAATGGAAAGCAGTGAGGTGTGCTTTGGTTTAGATGTGGCATTTGAATACAGCACTGCAGGATTGGTTACATCTAGAATACTAAAAAACATCATTTAGTTTATTTTAGTCAGAAAGCTTGGCTGACTATGAAGTCAAAACTAGAACCCCTAAATAGGGTTCAGGACATTATGATTTTTGATAACTGCAAAAAGCGCTCTTTGCAACAAAATGAAGTTGACATTACCCTCTCAGAAGATGAAAATCCAGGTCTACAACACAGAATTGGTTCCTAGGATAAAATCATTGTATTGTTTTAAATTGTAGTCCGAAAGCTTCACTGATTCTGAAGTTCATAAACTATCACTGACCAGACCCCTAAATAGGGTCCTAGACTTAAGGATTTCTAATACTGGAAAAATTCCCCTTTGCAACAAAATAAAATTGGCATTACCCTCTCAAATATGAGTTCCAGGCATGCATGCAGAAAGGTTCATTCTACCCCCTTTACAAAGATTCTGCTTTGTGATTGGTTTAAAGCGTGTCAAATTATGAGTCTTGTTTTGACTAAAAAAGCCACATGAAAATGATGGCATCCGAACACACAGCAACCAAATGTGATAAACCATTAGCAACCAATTATTCATTATTACAGCAACTAATGTACTAAACCCATCCATAGCAACCTGACCAAATATTCATTATTAGCTCAACTAAATATGCTATACCCATAGCAACCAATTACTAGGCCTACCTGTTAAAACAACCAATGCCCTACATGTACATCCATAGTAACAGTGAATGTATACATCTCAGCACAAAATTGAAAGTGTATGGGGCGTTATAAAACAAATATTGACTTTTACGAGTGGTAGGATCCTACTGGTTACATAAACTACGACTCCCTCGTTGAAGACTCAGAGAGTGGATCACTGAGAATAATGTCAAGCAGGCTTCCAAACAACCCAGTACCACAGTGCTATCAGCGCTTACAATGCCTTGTAATTTTAATTTGGATGGGGCACAACAACTTTCCTCTGGAAAGGGGGCACAGTTTTATGAGGAAAATGTAAACTTGTTTTGGAACTTTGCAAAGGGCACCACGGAAAAAGCAAAGGGCCTCCATGACAATTGCTGTGGGTGCCGTGGGTTATTTGGCGGCCGGTGCTTGGCCCCAAATGTATTTTTTAACCGTACGAGCCTTCGCTTGGATCAGTCAATATAAAACTATTTGTAATTTTGCTAACGGACCAACCTTTTAAACGAGAACACAACACAATAGCTGTTGCTTACTATCTGAACTCCTGATCTGATACAGTTACACAGTTGAAACCATTCATTATGGGATTATTTCACAGTATAATAATAGTAGACCTATTGTGACCACAGTTTGATGAGTGAGTCATTGAGGCATGTTGTAATCATAGGGGACCCCATATGGGGAAACCAGCTGCTAGAGCTGTGTACATTCATGGTTCGTTTTGGTTGAGGTTACAAAGACACACTCATTGGTTTGCGCAAGATCTAATTAATTCTTTCTCTGTACTTTTGGCTATGTTTCATGGGTTTTAAGAAAAGTACACTGCAGCAGGGGTACAGGCATAGAGCTATAGCTCTATGGGTACAGTACATGTTTTTTAGAGACTGTGTATTTTTAGCTTTCCTCAGAGATAGTTGAATCAAAGCCATCTCTTATTAAAATGGTATTTTGAGAAGGACTCGGCTAAAGTTATAGGGTCGAAACGTCAGGCCATTAATTATGTTTTGCAGTTAAAGCCACAGAATTGGCATGACTCTCTCTCTCATTGGAAGAATGACCCAGGAAGCATAAAATGATTTTGCTTTGAAAAAAAAGTCCTTAGCTTCACCTACCTACATGTAGATGTTGCCATTTATTTTAAGTTTACTTATTTTTATATCAACTTTTTTAAACTATGCACATATACACTTGAAGTACTGTCAATTGACATTCTGTGATTTATAATTGAAAAAAAACGTAAATCTCTCTCTCTCAATGTGTGAAGTTTGAGTAAAAAGTAGAAACAACTATTAGTATTACTGTTAAGGGTAGTAGACTTGCGGGTACGACCATGTGTAAAATCTCTTTTGAGGGAGTGTTGGCTCTGAAAAGAGCCGGTTTGGTCTTGATGTTTCAAACAGTAGGCCTACTCTGCTTGTCTTCAGGAGACGAGCAGAGTAAACGTCAAGACCAAACCACTATGCAAAGCTTCAAACACCATTTAACTACTACCGTTGTTAATTACAGTATGCCAAGTAACGGTCAGTGTGAAGGGTTCATATTTTCCAGACCACTTCCACCAGGACAACTATAAATTTACGTCCCGTCCCGAGTCCTTGCTCTCCATGCCCTAAGCATTCAGGAAGGAAATGTCCAGTCTGTCTCCAAAACACTCGGCCAATCTGACCTTTATATACAATAAACCATTCCCTGAGGGGTTGACGCAAGAAACTTTGTTTGTTTTTACAGAGAGATAAATATTTTTTTATTTTTTTAATGAAGCCTGGCACCAGGAAAAGATCTGGGCACAGAGAAGTCACACAACACTAAAATTATAATGCGTTTTAAAAATGGGAGAAAATATTAGCTGTCACAAACTACTTACTAACCAAAAGGACCTAAAAAGTAAAGGCCCCCTGGTACATGGATGGTATAATTCTATAAATATTAATGGCTTGACAATTCGACACAAGGAGAGTCTTTTGCTGAATCAAGACTTCAGACCATTAACTTTCTTTTGCGTTAAAAATGAGAGATGAAAACAAAATTTTAAAAATATTCTTTCTCCACTTGTTTTGTTGTTGTTGTTTTTTTGTCTTTCTAGTTTTTTTTATAGGTAAGGGGGGTTAGGGTGAGTAATATAACAAAAAACTGATGCCTTGTGTTTTTGAACAGTTTGGGGCAATTCCGTCGACAATTAAAAAAAAATATTGACATGAATGTCCTTTTAAAATAATTCTATGATGTTTTTATGAGGGCCAGCTGCCATTGATCATAAATAACTAGAACCAAACCCTTCATTACAACTGACCAATTAGAGCCCAACCCCCTACAGTGGTCTTGCTTTCAATATGACCTTTTGTCCAGGGTCAAACAATGACCCAAATACCTTCAACTGGTATTCATGGCTTTCTAACAAATAAATCTCCCCACCATACATTAGCTGGTTCACAACTTTAAACTCTTAAGTATGCATTGCTTTGTAATGACTTTGGTGCACTTGCAATACTATGATTGATGAGGCCATTAACAAAAAATAATATGTTTCTCTTTTTTTTTTTTACTACACTGCCATACAAACTTGTTTTTGATGTGGTGGGAGACTTGAAGTGGATTTTGGGATATGTTATCTAGCTGAAAAATTATATTAAATTGGCTTTCAGGTTTTGCCCTTTGAAAGGGCCTGGGTACTTTTTTGTAGGACACAAAATCCAATGTCCACAGATTTACATTAAACTCACACAGTTTGAAGATAATGATGGTAGAAAGAAAGCTTCCCTTAAAATATTACTTGTCGAGGTGCTGTAGTTTTTGAGAAATGAGTATAACAATGTCATGAAAATGATTTTCGCCTCAGGACACGAAAATTATTTTTGCATGTAAAATGTATTTTCGTGACATTGTACTTTTACCCGTTTCTCAAGAACTATAGCACCTCAGATTCAGAAAGCTATCATTACCTTCAAACTGTAAGTTTTAAATGTAAATCTGTTGACCTTGTGTTTTGTGTTACAAAAAGTCCCCAAATCCTCATACGGTTTCAGTGACTAGCCAGGTAGACCAGTGGCTTGTCATTTCAATAGTCCGTCACCATGTTTATATTGAAAGTGATGTTTTTTTTAAAGCCAGTTGGACCACTTGGACTCTGGAGTGAATTTTGACTGGTCCTCAGTCAGGTGTTTTAATTAGCAATTGACCAGCGGACCGCTGTTAAGGGAAAAAAGCTGGCATCATTGGTCAATTCATTCATAAATAATGATAATAATTTGTGACTTTTCACATTTTTTTGACCTGTTTTTTGGTGGACTGACCTTCACATGACCCATACCTCGAACAAATCATTAGGAACCTGACTTTGAAAGTTTTTACCACAACAAATTCAAACATTAATTTTATAACAAGATTTTACGCAAAGAAATTAACTTCCCCCTTTCCAAACAAAAAGGAAATTGACATTTTAATTAGAGACTAGAGTAAGGATAAAATGCTATTTTTACTTAGCATGTTTAGTAAACATTGGACAAAAACTTTTGTTGCCATTATTTTGACGTCAAACCATGGAAGTTGAGGTGGTAGTACCTGAATGATCAAACTAAGATTAAATCTTTATTTTTAAAAACTAGACAAAAGTTGTAAAAACTTGAAAGAAGAATATGACCAATACAAGTTACAACCCCATTTACTTTTTTTTTATCACGATGGATTGAAAATGAAATTGAATGACGGCAGTTCACAAACTATTTCATTGGTTGGTTAGTGAATACATACAATGAAATGTCACGAATTTTGTGCTCACAATTTGATCCAATAAGCCTTAATTATTACCCATCTAAACACACATTCCTTCGTAATGTATGCAATCTACAACATGCAATGGTTTGGTCGCGTCGCAACCCAGCCACATGCCGCCAGTATGCCAGTGGTGGCGGCCGGTCGTTTTGTCCCACCACCACACGCTGCACGTCCGTGTGTCGTTGGGTCTCTCAACTTCTAAATACACTGCGTCTTGTTTTACAAAATTTGTATAAAAAATCAACACAAAAAGCAACTGAATATTATATTCATAGCTTACCTATAAGTTTTTCCAAATCGACTAGATAGCTCTGCTGAGTTGTCCAGTATAAACATTGGCAACATTGACAATAAGGGAAGTATATTGGTGATATTTAACCGTCACTCCGACTTGCACAAAAATAGATTTTAACAGATGATTATAAAAGTTTATGTGCTCGCACTTCCGGTCGTTTTCTTTCGTCGCGAAGATTTGTTGACTGATTTGACTCACTTCACAAGAGGGCGCTATTTCAAAAATAAACTTGGTGATTTTGTTTCCGCTCTGTGCGTTGGCTTATGAATTATTCATGATTTTATTCATAGCCTCGGCGCGTCACTTCACACGATCGAAGAGAGATAACGCGAGAGTTTGGCTTTTTAAATTCAAAATGGAGGTGTTTACAAACATCAGCGGAAGACTGGAAGAAGTTATTTGAGTGAGAAAACGATCTGGAGAATCTAGCGTGGTGGCAAGAAAGGTATTTGAAAAACCAATGCTATGGTTGGTTTGAATTGGGTGACTGTGTTTGATAAGTTGATGTTTTGATAAGAAAAACAACATTTTTCAACAAGAACTGTCAGTGTCAATTCAAATTCAACACTGCTGCATCATATACAAGTTTATCTTATGCTGCATGCACTGTTTATAATAAACAGTGCATGCAGCATGCACACGACCAGATAGCAGTGCATGCACCCCCCCCATGCACCAGCATTATTTTTTATTACACTGACTAAATACACACACAGATCAACACAACAAACAATGCAAGAAAAAGTGCATAATTATTTGGCCTTTTTTTGCAGTCGTCCATCATCGACATCAGGGATTCAGAGATCCACGATCGTCTGGGGTTGGCGGTTTGGGTAGTTTGTTTGTTTGTTTGTTTGTTTAAATTAGATGATATTCCTTCCAATCAACAAGGGCAAGGGAACTCGGCAAACTCACACAAGAAGTGGATATACATGTGATGTAAACATGTTAAATAAAAACCCTGGTAGAAACGTACGTGCAACTCTATGGGACACAGTGTGAAAGTGCGCTGGGGGAAGTAATTCAAAAGGTAAACAAAAATAATGTTCATTGCACAGGGACAAGAGATACAGTGTGAAATTAAAATGGCTTTAAAAAGTCAAACTTGATCACTTATAAGTAAATGTTCTGAGAGTTTTCCTGAGTCTTGCACTTCTGTAGAACTATATGAAGTTCATCCACTCTCAATGATAGCCGAACGAACCTCATAGTTCTCAGAATTTTCTGAGAGTAGCTTGCCCAATTAGTTGCAAGGTTTTCTGCAATTGGTCCGCAATTTTAAACTTGATTTTTGTTTTGTTTTCAGTGATCTCTCCAAGTTTATTCTGATGCTAAGAAGATGATGGGAGATCAAATAATACTTGAAGAGGATTACGATGAGAATTATTTAGCAACGGAAGAAGGTTCGTCATCGAGTTGACCCTCAACTTTTTCTTCTTTCTCTTCTTCTTGAGTAGTGTTCGAATCTCTAAAAAAAATAATGATCAGCATACAATATACACATGGACTGGCAATGAGGTCACAAATAATAATTATAATAATTGCTTATATAGCGCCCACTCAGTGACGCTAAGGCACTTCAACATTCAGTATTTTCCTGCAGATATGTGGGACTACGTTTGAATTATGAGACCTACTCCTTTTACATAGCACCATGTAATGGTTTACAAGGTGCTGTGGCGCAATATGCAGCCAATCAAATCAGGAACACCGGGGTGAATCCCTTCTCTTATGATCAATGCACTAAAGCACTTCTGAGATGGTTTATAATTAAGGAGTGATTTAAGGCCCAGTGACCAGGGGTAATAATGTGAAGCGCATTGGGACGTCCTCCGGGTGTAAAAGCACTATATAAAAACGGGGTATTATTATTATTATTATTTGGTTAAATTCTTTCATGTAGAGATAATTGAGTATGCCCAAGTCATTGGCATCGATGTTGAGAATGAGAGAGAAGACTTGATGTGGATTGCAAGAGAAGGGATAAGTGCCCCTCTACCCAACGACTGGAAACCATGGTTAGTATGTTGTATTCCAAAGGTAGGGTTATAGTTTGGGTTTTTGTCAAGGTATTGCTAATTTATATGCCAAATTATCAAGAATACAATTAATTGTTCAGAAACTTTTCATTTCTGTAAAATCATCACCATACAACCAACCATGCAAACAAATAATCTGAAACTGTATTAAAGCATACTCTTGGTTTTTGTAGTACTTCATGTGTGTTAACATGGGAAACATTTGAACAATTCAGGATGTGGCCTTTTTGTTTGGGTGGAAGTAGCTCCGATCTTGCAGGCAATTTACAGCCTCTTGGGGGTATTTTGGTTTAAGCCGTGTCTGGCCGCTACGGCCCCTTAAAGGTTAAAATCACCTGCAAAAGTATCAGCTGGATACAGTGTCTGCTTGTTGAGAAAACAGCAGAACAAACGGATTCCGTGGAAATTCACTCAAATCTCCAAGACTCATCTTGCAGTGGCTCACCTTGAAGGGGGGGGGGGAGGGTTTGAATTTAATACATTGATTTTTCTTTAACATTTTTATTTACATTTTAGCTGAATTGAAATTGATTATTCTTTGTGTTGTTACAAATTCAGTCAAGATAGGGCGGGTGGAGACATCTACTACTTCAACTTTACCTCCGGGGAGAGCACCTGGGACCATCCATGTGATGAGTTCTACAGGAGGATGGTCAACGAGCAAAGAGAGAAGATGAAATTATCTGGGGGAGGAGGAGGAGGAGGAGGAAGTGGTGGTGGAGGCAAGAAGGATGGGAAGAAGAAGAAAGAGAAAGTGGAAAAGAAAGGAAAGGAGAAAGAAAAGAAGGAACTTGGAAAGAAACTTGGAGGGGTAGGTTGAAACTCAATTGTATTGATAACTAGGGGATGCGTTTTTTTTTCCAGGATTATTTCAAAATTTACCTTTGAGCGTTATACCTTCATCCTTATGGACTGTGATGGGGGGGGGGGGGGTAACCCTATTTCAGCACAAGGAGTAGCTGTCAACCTGCCCCTGGTGGGACCGACCCAAATCAGTTAAGTGTAGTCTTCAAATTGAAGTGGCCGTCCATCCTTGTGATGTTAGGCGATCTCTCATAGTTAAATAAAAAAAAATGTCTGAAATGTTGAAGGTCTAAAATGAAGGGGGGGAATTCCGGGGCCGCAAGCCATTTTCACAGACATCTACTCTCATCTCTGGATAATATTTACTGTTTGTTATAACTTTTTTTTTTTAATGTTGATGTTCATATTTGCAGTCACTTGGACCTTTGAAGGGAGAGTCTACTTTAGGGTCAACCCTGGGCACTCTAGGAAGTACTAAGGGAACAGGCCAACTCAACCCGTTAGGCTCATTGAAGGGTGCGGGATCAACACTGGGCTCAACATTAGGGGTAAGAAATAAACTTCTTAAGAACGAGGTCGAGGCTGAGAGAGGCTGCAGCCAATTTCACGAAACGCTAGGATTAATCCTATCTCGAGTTAGGATTAATCTTAAGGTCTTCAAGCTACACTGCAGGGGTGGGACTCGCCCTAACTACTAAGACTAATCTTAAGTTAGGAAGAGTTTGGTGAAATCGATGGCTGGGGTCATAAATGACAGGTGAAGAATATTAGGGGCCCATGATTGTAATTTTTCTTGTTTATATTTTGTGGATTTAGAAATCTGGCGGTTTGGGAGGAACTTCTGACTCGTCTCGATTCTTGAAGGGAAGTTCCGCCAATCAGAAGAAGAGCCTAGGTCTGTCTTCGCTCAAAGGAACCAGAGAGGAGAACATCCAGATGATGCCAGATTTCTCTGATGAGGTAATATTTTCAACAATATAATTGTTTTCTTCAGTTTTGTAAAGAGCGTAGGGTGTGATGGTGGAGTGGTGTAGAGCATCGAACTCAAGCTCTGGTCGTTAAGTCATTTGGGTATGGGTTCAAATCCTTGTCATGACACTTGTGTCCTTGGGCAAGATGCTCATAATACGCTTCTCTTCACCCGGGGACATAAAAGGGTACCTGCTAGGGTAGAGGTTGATATTAAGTTTGAAAAAGCCTTCGGAGCCCCACGGCAGTTTGAGCCTGTATAATCCCCGGGGAACTTTTGTATTACTTATTTTGCTGTACAACAAAATCTTGAAGGAGATGATGGAGCTTGTCAAAATGTACTTGTAAGAAAATGTAAGAATGTGTGTTTCACTTTTGAGTGGTCAAACAATGCAGTCCCCAGTGGTTGTTTAAGTTCAAACAATTTGGTAAAGAAAAAGGTTTAAAGACATTGTTAATTTTTACGGGTTAATCCCAATGAGCCCCAGGATCTCAATCTGACGGCAGAAAAATGAAATAGTTTTACATTAATATTTGTGTTTGATTGTAGGACTCTGGCACTCCAAGATTGAATTTGGATTTGGATCTTCAAGACATCGGAGGCCTAGGTTACGACGTAAGGACTTTTTGTCTGTCAGTGCTTGTCTACTTGTGGGTTTGGATTCATGTGTTCATTTCTGATGTTTAAGTAAATTGAATCACGTTGTAGTTGTTATTGAGTACGGATGGTTAATATGAAAGAATGTTCTTTAAACTAAACATTCAGTGTTTGCGAAAACATCCCCAAACCTTAACAAGTGATTTTAAAGTTTGCAAGGCACTGCTAGCACCACCCTTAGCTTCCAGTAAGCAAGCTTGTCCTCTGGGCCAAATTTCATAGAGTTGCTAAGCACAAAAACTTGCTTAGCATGAAATTTCTTCCTTGATAAAACTAGGATTACCAACCAAATTTCCATTTGTTGCATTTTGCTTGTTACTGGTATTCAACTGTTGTTTGCTTATAAATCCTGAAAATCATGTGGAAGTTTGGTTGGTAATCCTGTTTTTTTTTTATCACGGAAGAAATTTCATGCTAAGCAAATTTGTGTGCTTAGCAGCTCTATGAAATTGGGCCCAGGAAGCCCAAGTAAGGTCAAGCCCAAAAAAGTCAAGCCCAAAGAGGTCGAGATCACTTGACTTATTGTTGATTAAATAGCTTTGTTTATTGGTTATTCCTTAAAAACATTGTTTGTACTCTGTTTTCATGAAGTATGGAAATAAATATCAGTTTGAATGAATGATTTACTAAGAAGGGACACTGGGTTTGTGACAGTTGGAGAAATATCTTCTCGATGAGGGACATGGAGATGTGGGCCCAATTTCATAGAGCTGCTAAGCACAACAAATTTGCTTAGAATGAAATTTCTTCCTTGATAAAAACAGGATTACCAACCAAATTTCCACGTGATTTACAGGATAAGCAAACAACAGCTGAATACCAGTAACAAGCAATACGCAACAGATGAAAATTTAGTTGGTAAATCCTGTTTTTTTTTCAAGGAAGAAATTTCATGCTAAGCAAATTTTTGTGCTTAGCAGCTCTATGAAATTGGGCCCTGGGGACAACTCTGTCGTGACATCATTGACTGAGGATACCACTTGAAATACTTGAAGTGATACAAGTGCAGTTATAACCCTGTTGCACTGATGCAGCGATTTTAACCCTTTTTTGGGTATAATTTTCTTCTCTGATTAACAGGATTCTGATTCAAGTGAAGTTGATATAAAAGGAGTTGAGGTGTCAGACAGCGATGACGACGATGATCTAGATGTGGTAAGTGCATCATTTTCATTTATCTGATTTTCCTGAAAATTTTGATTTACCTTTCTCATTGTTTAATGTAATCCATACTTGAACCCAGCGATCGCTGTAAGAACAGAATAAACAAATTATTTAATTAATCTGGGCATTTATTTAAGATTCTTAGTCATACCACAACTCTTGAGAAACGTAACTTATTTTTACATATGTATTACGACATGGGATGCACCTCCACACCAAAAGGGTATCAAAATTTGCAGGAAATTAAAAAACAGATGAAAAATTGCAGATAAAGCAGGGTGTCAAAAGGACACCCAGACACTCCTCTGCCTCTGGCTAACACTGTGTCCCTCACCTTTTAATATGCACCATTACAACAAATGAAGTCTCACAAACTAACCCATATCTAGTGAAATTGTACATTGCAAAGCATCTATCTATATATTTTTCCGTTTCAGGATTTTGGGATCGATGCAAATTTATCCAAGAGACTTGGGCTGATGGATATAGATAGTCTGACACCTGCCGTCTCAGCTGACGAGCCAATCAAATCAAGAGTAAGGAATCCCAAACAAAAATAAAGATTTGTAAACTATTTGTTCTCCCGAGGAGTTTTCAAAACTGGGGGGCATTCTGGACCCAATTTGTTGACAGTTTGGGCAAAGTATGTATGTTGAATTAATAATAACTTGGGGTTTAACAAAGACAAATTGACTAGAGCGGGATTCGAACCAATGACCTCCGGTGTAACTTACTGATGCTCTGCCAATTGAGCTATCCAACCCTTAGAATGTTAGTACGTTAAAGATGCTATGTCAGATTTTTGGCCCCAAACATTAAAAAATAGATTTTTTTGAGTGAATGGTATTTCAAAGAGTATCACCCGCTCTAACGAAAACAAGTTTGACTTTTACTTTTAATGGTCATGAACCCTGACAAAAATTTAAAACGTTTCTTATAAAACACATAAGAGTTGGTCACGTGATATATTGTCGGGATACCGACAAAAACTAATTTTTAGCACTTTATTTCACTGCTACTAATAATTGGCGGACTTTTTCGAGCAATGGCTCAAATGAAAGCTTGTAACTTTCTCAACCCCCATCAAAATACCAATTGAATTTTAAATCAAAATTTTTGGGCCAAAAATCTGACATAGCATCTTTAAACCACAGGCAGTTGGTTCTAATCCTGCTCTAGTAAAAAATCCCGCTCTAGTAAATAATTATTTGTTTCTGTATGGGCCACAATTTTTGTGTATTGGCCTGATACCCTAGCTGGCGCATTGGGAGAACCTTGGCAAACATTAGCATATTACTCACGGATCGGACTCGTCAATTCTGTCTTAAAAAAAAAAAAAATTGAATTACTCTCCCAACAAATTTGTGTTTTGCCTCAAAGTTTTTGAAGAGCAACAAAAAAGACCAGAGTATCAAAAAAGAGGACGCCAAGCAGCCAGATGAACCTTCTACAGCGACAACCTCGACTGTCAAATCCAACCCAAATACCATGAAGAAGCCAGTCATGAGTGCCACTCCGACCACGGAGCCAGTCGTCAAACCAACGCCTACGATCATTACGACCAAGGCTGACGAAGAGCCGCAGATCGATATGAAAGCTCTGGCCGAGAAACGAGAGAGGATGGAGCAGGAGGAAGAGGACAAGATGAAGCAAGAAACGGAAAAGAATCTCGCTAAGAAGTAAGAACTCTTTTGTGACAATCTCTTGGTGACCATTTCCTTGAATGTTAATAATAATAACAATAATAGTAATAATAGTATGGACTTATAATAGGCACATCTCCGGGAACCGATCAAGGCCCAAGAGTGACATAACAGTTATGTTCAGAACAAGTGAAGAGAAAAACTAGCGTAACAACTAGGATACTTAGATAATTTTTCAACCCCAAATAAAAACCTTTTTTTTTTTACCCAGCCAGTTGCCTGTGTGGTTTGTTACTTAATATTTTCTAATAAAAAAATGTCTTCCCTTAAAGCCATTGGACACTTTCGGTAAACAGTATTGTCTAAGGCCCACACTTCGTGTATCACAACTTCTATATAAAATAACAAACCTGTGAAAATTTAGGCTCAATCGGTCATCGGAGTCGAGGGAAAATAACAGAAAAACACGTTATGCCTCGAAATTGCGTGGTTTTAATTTTACATTGTCGACTAACACGGTCGGCCATTTATGGGAGTCAAATTTAAATGGCCGACCGTGTTAGTTCGAAAAGTAAAGAGGAAAACCACATATTTTCGAGGCATATTTGTGTAGATCATTGTATTCTACTTTTACAACATCTTTCTAACCATATGCATTTTTAACAATCGATTTTTATAGACCAACTCGTCCTACCCAAGGCAATGTGTCACTTTAAGTAGGAAGACCGCCTACTTCAGTGCTAGAGAAATCAGTTGGTAGAGCACTGGCACATTTCCGGAAGATGCAGGTTAACATTAAGCTCTAGTCAATTTTTCTTCGATCAATCTAAATTTTTGATATATTGTTTTTTTTACAGACGAGAGGATCATCTTAAAGAGCAAGAGGAGCTGGAAGCCAAACTGCGTAAAGATCACGAGACGTCCCTGAACCACATGAGGAAGAAACTCGAGAAGGAACTTGAGGATGCGAAGCTTGAGATGCTGGAAGATAAAGAGGATAGGATGAGGAAGATCCGAGAGGAGGTAGAAGGAGACGAGGAGGCGGAGGAAGAGAAACTCATAAAGGAGAAGGAAAAGAATATCAAGTGAGTTGGGATTAATATCAATTGTTTATGGCGTGTTGTGGCTGAGGGGTTTAAGACACTTAAAGGTACATGTAGTAGACACTATTGGTAATTACTCAAAATAATTATAAGCATAAAACCTTACTTGGTAACGAGTAATGGGGAGAGGTTGGTAGTATAAAATATTGTGAGAAACGGCTCCCTCTAAAGTGACGTAGTTTTCGAGAAAGAAGTAATTTTCAAAAAATTTGATTTTGAGACCTCACATTTAGAATTTGAGGTCTCGAAATCAAGCATCTGAAAGCACACAACTTCGTGTGACAAGGGTGTTTTTTCTTTCATAATTATCTCGCAACTTCGTTGATGGATTGAGCTTATATTTTCACAGGTTAGTAATTTCATACATATAATGAGATATAGCAAGTGAGAAGACTGGTCTTTGACATTTACGAATAGTGTCCAGTGTCTTTAACACGTTTGATAATTGTTAAAAATATATATTAGCATAAAAACGGAGAGCTGTTGAAGTTTAAAATGTTGTGGAAAGGGGTTGTTTCTCTCTCAAATATTTGAATTTGAGAAAGACTTTTAGGCATAAAGCCTTTTCAAGCATCTGAAAGCACACAAATCTGTGTAACAAAGGTGATTTTTCTTTCATTATTCTCTCGCAACTTTAATGACCAATTGAGTCCACATTTTCACAGGTTTGTTATTTTATGTATATGTTGGGATACACCAAGTGAGGACACTGGTTTTTGACAATTACCAAAGGTGTCAAATGTCTGTAAGAACATTTTGAAATTGGAAGATATTTGTTTTTATTTACAGTGCCTTGAGAAAGAGAGTGAAGGAAGAAACTGAAGACGAAGAAGCCATGATGATGGAAGGAAAAGCAGACGCCATGAGGAAAATCAAAGAGACCATCAGAAACGAACAACAAGAGCAAGAAGACAAACTCAGGTCAGGGGTCAATACCAAAGGGTGTCATGTCCGAGTGTTTTAGAGCATCAAATACAAGTTATGGTGTTTAGTCATATCGGAGTGTGGTTTGGATCCCGGTCGTGGCACTTGTGTCTTGAGCTAGATGCTGTACTATAATTGCTTCTCTTCACCCAGGGGTAAAATGAGTTACAATTTAAAGAGGACGAGCATTCACCGACAAAACCCATAAAGCAAAATCCAGATGATGACGACTTAAGTTTTAAATAATCTCCTGTACTGGTTTTAATCATCCAATACCGTAGCACACAATATGCAATGCACATCCAATGAAAGGTCAATACAAGGCTTGCTGCATAAAACACATACATCTTAACTTTACAAGTTAACAATGGCTCATTCAACTGACGATATTTCTCTCGTAAACCAAAGAGTTAAAAATCAAAACATCACTCACAGGGAGCTCCAGGATAGTTTTTGGAGCATGGCCAGAGCCATCCTCCCTACAAGATAGAGGGATGTGCCCATAGAAAGAAGTGGCCACAGAAAATCAATGTCCTCTCTCGTGCTCAAAGTTTTCAACCCCCAAACTTTACTCTCTTGAAGCCTTTTTGAGGTATGGCGGACGTGATAGGAGTGTAGTGTTTGGTTTGGGTTTATACCATAGAGCTATATATACTGACTAGAGCGCTAACTTGCTCTGCGTTTTGAAGCCACCCTAGGCGCAGACAAAACCTTAACCGTGACTTGATTGACGTACTAAACAAAAATATACGCGCCTTTTAAACACGACGTACATGACGCTCGCAGTTTGTGACGCTGATCAACAGATTGTGCGTTCACATTTGCTGCATTTTTTGCTTCAATGACACATAGAAAAGAACAAACGCACTATCATGCAAATAGCCATACAATTGCCGTACAAAATTTCAAGCTTTTGTATTGGTTTGTACATAAACATGGATGCGCCCACACAGCCTCAAAACCTTAGTGTGTGTATAACGGGATGTTAGCGCTCTAGTCAATATGTATAGCTCTATGGTTTATACACACAAATTTACCCAAACCTTATAGTGTTGTAGCATTGTGTCCGCCATATCTCAAAAAGGCTTATTGTAAATATGGTAATCAAAAAGTTGGATTAGACAGTTGACTGACGAGGGGGGCACTTGAAATCTCCTACAATAATAGTTTAATCAGAAGAGTTTTCTTTTCTGTCTTACAGAGCGGACATGGACAAATCCCTAAAGACGTTGAGAGACGAAGTCAAGGATCTTCAGGAGAATGAAAAGAAGAAACTCGAGGAAGAGAAGAAGAAGATGATGGAATCAATCCATGAGGAAGTTGCCAAGATGGAAGAGAAAGAGCGGCAGGAATTACAAGACAAACAGAAGAAGGTATAAATGTTCATTTGTTTTTTTTCGTGTCGTAGCTTTGAGGATAAGAGCGCCGGACTCAAGCTCTGGTGTGTCTGATCATCAGAGTGTGGGTTCGAGGTCCGGTCAGAACACACTTGTGTCCTTAAGCAAGACACTTGATCATTATTGCTGCATCCTTCGGATGGGACGTAAAGCTGTTGGTCCCATGTGTTTGTGTAATGTACGCTCAAGAACCCAGTGCACTTATTGAAAAAAGAAGGGGTCGAAAAAAAAGGTAATTAATTTGAATGAATTGGTACTTTTCATAACACTGCATGCATCTTTGATTCTTATTCATAACAAAGTTAATACGTACGTACAGTCAATAATTCCAGATCTCAAAACAAAAGTGTACTAAAAAAGAACAATTCATTTTGTTGTCACAGGGCTGAACATTACCTCATATTATCTGTGTTTGTGTTACGACCATTCCTGTATTTTAATGAAACAGTTCTTCACCAGTGAAAAGCCTTTTATAAAATTGGGGTTTTGAACCTTCCGAGCTCGTATCATTGAGAGCTCACTGTATTGTCATTGATTCTCAAGTTTGTTTGCACAAACTTTCATAGGAGGGACCAAAGAACGGCAACACCAAATTAAAGTTGAGTTTCCTGTGCCCCTCATCAGATTTTCTTTGAATGTTGTTTTATTACAGGCCCTTGAGGAGCTTAAGCAGAAACTGGATGCAGAGGAGAAAACCTCCCTGGCTGAGATTCAGAAAATGCACGACGCTGAGAAAGAGAAGAGAACCAAAGACATGAAACAGAAACATGACCGGGTAAGATTAGGCCTTGAGGTGTGTGTGGGTGTGCGTGTTCTAAGGCTACATCTGAAGTGTGGACCTGAAAACCAAAGACATGAAACAGAAACATGACCGGGTAAGATTAGGCCTTGAGGTGTGTGTGCGTGTTCTAACGCTACATCTGAAGTGCCGACCTGAAATCAAAAGAGGTCCATTACACTTGAGTCACATTGCGGACTTACACATGTCCACACAGTGTTATTTCAGTGATGAAGAATAGGATTTGTACAGAATAGAGGAATGTCAGCACAGTGTCTGCAACACAAAGCTGTGCATTCCAACTGTACTGGGGCCAAGTTCATAGAGCTGCTAAGCACCAAAATTTGCTTAGCATGAAATTTCTACCTCGATAAAAACAGGATTACCAACCAAATTTCCACATGATTTTCTGGATGAGCCAACAACAGCTGAATACCAGTAACAAGCAATATGCAACAAATGGAAATTTGGTTGGTAATCCTGTTTTTATCAAGGAATAAATTTCATGCTAAGCAAATTTTTGTGCTTAGCAGCTCTATGAAGTTGGGCCCTTGTCCATGAGTTATGCAGGCCTTGAAATAACCCTTGGCACCACAGCTTATATGCCGTGGTGCCCTGCACTTTTGCTGTGGTGCCCTGCGCTTTTGCTGTGGTGCCCTTGGCAAAATTCCAATACAAATTTGCATTTTCCTCATAGCGTGTCCCTTACCAGAAGAAAAATTGCCGTTGCCTCCCAAGAGTGTAGTTCAAGGCCTGGCATTGAGAGTAGAATGTCTGTTTATGGGTAAAGCTAAGGGTGTAACTCAATGCCCCCCCCCCTTTCTCCACACAAACACACATGGAGCTTTGTGTTGCAGTTTCTAAAAGTAATCTTCGAGAAAGACTTTCACCTTCATCATTTCACCTTTCACCTTTATCACTACACAAAGGCCACCAATAGAGACATTTTTTTGTGAATTACTTGTACACCGAGTATGATTAAAATTTTAGATATGAAGTCACATTACTAAACCGGAAACAACCAATCACTTGATCTTTTCAGGAGATGGATGATCTGAAAGCCAGACTGCAAGACGCTCAGGCCGAGGAGAAACGGAGAGATGAAGATAAGATGAGATTAGCTCGAGAGAAACATTCCGTCGTTCAAGACATGGAAGGAGAGGTAAGTGTCTTATAACCTGAACGTCTGATGTTACACTTTGAGGGTTCGTGAACACGTATTATGGAAAGCTTACATCATAGCACTTTTATCCGATGAAATCATTTACCTGTGTAAGTTTCTTAATGACTCCCAATGCCATCAAGCTTGTAAGCACACTGCTAAGCAGAGAATAATATTGCTTAGTAGGAAATTGGTTACCAACTAAAATTGGTAAAAAGTGGCCATCTTCGTTTTTGCTGCAATTTTCTTCTGCTTGGCAGCTTTGTGAAGATAGGCCCAATGTCTTTTTGCAAATTCGAAGAAGAAACAATATTCTTGTTAACGTTGTACCTTTCAATTGAATCCCAGATGGAGAAGGTTCTGAACGAGAGGAAGAAAGAACTCAAGGAAGAACAGAAGAAGGAGATGGAAAAGATGAAGAAGGAACACGAGAGCAACATGAAGAAAATGAAACAGGAGATGGAAGATCAGGTAAGGACTGGAGATATAAAACAGAGGAGGCGAAACTGAAATATTAATGACAACACTGAGTTCTTATATTGACCCCTTGCACGCGCATCACACGCGGCGACTGATGCCACGCTCACCATGTTGGTGGGCAGTTAGGTTTACGTGTATGAACGACGCGTCGCCTTAAATGCCCACTTCACTGCATAACGCACAGTATACTCTGCAAAGAGTTATATATGAAAACGCACACTGAAATTGCCCACCAGGATGGCGCATTCAAGATTTTTCTGATGATGACGTCTGGTGAAATGGGTCAATAGCGCTTCATCACACCCTTAGGGGTGTATCAAAACGCTCAGTATTTTGTACTCCAAGGTATGTAGAGCTAAGTTTTTGAAATATGAGACCTATCCCTTTACATAGCACCATGTTATGTTTTCCATGTTGCTGTGGTGCAGTATGCTACTGTTCAGACAAGGAATACTGGGGCGAACCCCTTCTCTTTGGTAATATGCACTACATAAGAGTGGTGTATTTTTATTACAGTGTATAACTATTGTTTCTAAATCAATCAATTATCTGGTCTCGCAGGTGAAGTCAGAAAGGTCTTCCCTTCAATCCAAACACGAAGCAGAGAAGAAACAACTCGCCAGAGATCTTGAACAGGAGATAAAAGACGTCCGCCGGGAATTCAACGATCGCAAAGAGGACCTTCACGCAGCGCACGAGGACCAGGAGAGTGCCCTCAGGGAGACGAGCGAGGGATTGGAGCAGAGGAAGAAGGAGTTAGAGAAGATGAAGAAAGACTTGGAGAAGGAAGAAGGAAAGATGATGAAGAGACGGGAGAAACTGGAGGCAGAAAAGGAGAAGATTGGCCGTGAACAACATGTAAATGTTTAATTTCTCCCTTTCCATGTTTTGTAACAGTATAATAGATGATAATTTTGCATTACAGGGATGTGATTTCTCTGTTTTTAACTGGAAATCTATTTTTTTTCAAACCCTCCCCCCCCAAAAAAAAATTAAAAATCATTATGATGAAATTCAACCTGAAGATTAAACCAGATTGCAGATTGGGGCTTTCTTTGCAGTTGCAAGCTTTCACCCTGTGGGCTTACTCGCTATGCACTTACATTTCAAAAGTACAGCAATTATTGCTGTGCCCTTTTGATCGCGTAGTTTGAGGCCTGTTATTAGATCATAAAGTTCATTACATCAGTTATAATAAAAGTGCCCTTGCCTATGCAGAAGGTCCAGTTTGGATCAAAAGCTAAGGCCATCTACCCTACCCATTAAAAATAATGAAAGTAATATAGACTTGTAATGCGCACATATCCACCCTGCTGTTCAAGGCACAGTAGAACCTAAAGAAAAAGACGAAAGAAGAATAGACACAACAAAACTAGTCCTTGAAAACCTGTGAAATAAGATAAGTTTTTAGAAAAGATTTGGTACAAAGACTTATAAGAGGTAGAGAATTCCAGATGCGTGGCCAAGTTGCAGAAAAAGATGTGGATCGAAGATTCAGCGATGGAGTGAAAACTTTTATTAGCTCTATAATATGGTGGGAGTCTTGCCATTAGGTGCTTTGTGGCGATGAGCTACACAGCTTGAAGACTATCGTCAAGTATATTGGTGAAAAAAAGTTCTTCCTTTGATGTTTCTAGGATATGCTAGCTAGCCAGGCCGGGATGATGGACTCAGACGCCATCAAGAGGATTCAAGACGAAAGACAAGAGTTAATGGAGTCCATCCAGGAGGAGAGGTCAAGGGTCAAGAAACTTGAGAAAGAGAAGAATGATCTACTGACGACGGTGCAGAGATTGAAGCAGGAGAATAAGATATCAAGGTAATAATAATAATAATAATAATTATAATAATAACAGTATTTATAAAGCGCCAAATTGCCAAAGGATACAAGGCGTTGAGAAAGAAGGGGGAAAAGGCAGACAAAGGGGACCAGCTAAGAAGAGGGAAAAAGGTGGGTTTTTAGAGCACGTCTGAAGGCTGGTGTCTGGTTAGGGTAGGTAAAGAATTCCATAGTTGGGTAACAGCAATAGAAAATGCCTTGTCACCTGCAAGTTTATGGGTTTTGTGAACTGAAAAGGATTTACCAGTAGAAGAGCGAAGAGAGTACGAGGATGTCTGGAGTGAAAGAAGAGAGGAGAGATAATCCGGGGCACAGTGATTGAGGGATTTTTATGTGTGGACCATTGTACGGAATTGTAAGGTAAAGGTCATATTCAATTCAAGGAGGCTTACAAAAGCTTTATCAACTCCCGTATGTGTAGAAGCGCCACAAAAAAAGAAAAAATATACCAGGCTGGTAACCTGGTTACACATCATCATCATACAGCGCACAAATACAAACTCTGTACATGATGCATATATGTACCATGCTCCATGATAATGTACACAAAGGGGGTACCAAGCAAAGTGAATGCACGGTGATTGGCTTTTGACAATAATATAAATATTCATGAGGACGTTGTGGTCTTTGCATAGTTCGTGAGTCGGTAAAACATAACACTGTGTAAACCGTGGATACAGCGTATAGTATCCTGCTGGTACAGGTCAGGCTATTACAAAATTGCAACTCATTGCTGATAGAGGGCGTTGTATAACCATCGTCATTGCATACATGTTCATACATGCGGTAGTGCTCGTGAAATTTTACATATCGTGGGTCCAAATTGCTATAGAGCATGATGTTTTTAAAGATGTCTGTTTTTTGTGTGTTTCCGGTTTTTCATTTTATGTGATAGGGGGGCCTACTCTTACGGAGTATCAAAACATAACTTTTTGTTGTCATGTCCATCGTTTGGCAGCTATACATGTACAGCTAAACACTTTCTACGGTTTCAATAAAAAGCCTTCTTATTATCATAATTTGATTGGATTGACAGAGTTCCTCTTCGTATCAATGAGGATGAGGATGATGAACCATTCCTTAATGGTAATCCTAGAGATGCTAGATCATCTAAGACACTGAAGGATCCCAAGACACCCAGTGCTGAGCTGATGAATCTAGATGAGTTATCACAACCCACACCGTCTCCTTCTAAAGAGGTTGGTAGCGTAAGAGACAAGATCCTTCCTTGCCAAAGCAACCAGCAGTATTGGACAAAGCCTTAGGCAAATTTGTCAAAAAATATACATAAATTGGTTAATAATTATAATACATGTAGTGGCTTCTTTATTGCGCGCAAATCTGTTCCTCAGTGACACTCAAGGCGCTTTAACAATCAGTATTTCCTTGCAAGATATGTGCAGTGCTACTTGTGTATTATAAGACCCATACCTTTTACTGAAAAGATTAACCGCGTGCAGAAGATTACTTTTCTAAGTCTTGTATCTAAAAGAAACTGTTGACTTGTTTTACTGAAAAAAAATGCCCGGCAAATGCTAAGAACCCTTCAAACTAAATTTGTATTGATTTAAAGGAACACGTTGCCTTGGATCGGACGAGTTGGTCTATATAAAGCGTTTGTAACCGCTTTTTTAATAAAATGCCTATGGTTGGAAAGATATTTTAAAAGTAGAATACAATGATCCACACAACTTTGCCTCGAAATTGTGCGGTTTTCCTTTTACTGTGTGAACTAACACGGTCGGCCATTTATGGGAGTCAAAAGTCTGACTCCCATAAATGGCCGACTGTGTGAGTCGACGAGGTAAAAGGAAATCGTGCAATTTCGAGGCATGTTTGTGTGGATCATTGTATTCTATTTTTACAACATCTTTCTACCCATATGCATTTTATTAAAAACGCTTTTAAAAGACCAACTCGACTGATCCAAGGCAACGTGTTCCTTTAATAACAACAAATTTGCTTATATTTTTTTTGTAGTTACGTCAGATGATTCACCCGAGAGATCTGAATCGAACTCCGGCTGAAAGAGAAGACTACTCATTTGATGGTACGGACAATATTATTATCATTCTATAGTTCTCATGTCATAGTTTAACAAAGAATGCCTTGGAAATGAACTTAGTAATCACTGTAGGTTAATAATAGATATGACACATATATGGAAAGCTTATACATCACTGCACATTTGTCCATTGAAATCATTTTATCCAATGAAATCATTTTACCCAATGAAATCATTTTATCTAATGAAATCATTTTATCCGATAAAATCATTTTTTCAAATGAAATCATTGAGCCTGGAAGACTAGTGCGTGTCTTTATCCTTCGGATAAAAACAGAGGACCAATCTAGCTGTGTACCAGAAACACCAGTGCTAACCCCTACTTATCCATGGGTGCGTTCGTTTAGCTTCCCTGGGTCATCCCCGGTCTGCCCCGGTGCGTTCGAATAGCTTTTGACGTCAATCCAGGGGCTCACCCAGGTCAGCCCCCAGTGCCCTGCTTGTGGAGTGGGTCACTTGGGGGCTGGCCCCAGGTAAACGACGTCACTACGAGAGCGGTGAGTGGTCGTTCGTTTAGCTCTTGTCAGGGGCTCACCCGAGTGCGCACCACGGGGTAGAGACCCAGGGAAGCTAAACGAACGCACCCCATGATGTTCTGGGTTCTTGTAAACCTGTGTTCTTGTGGTCTTTATTCCATTTCTATGTTTTTTTTATGCAGGATCAGATGATGACTATCTAGCTCCGAGGCGGAGACAGACGTCTGATAGGCCCTCTAGAGGAAGAAGAGAGAGCGACAAGAGTTCACGTCCCAGTCGTCTCGGTAGTGACAGAGACTCTAATGGACTGGTAGGTTTGTCCTTTCAAATTTAATTAATAAGTTCCAAAGAGATACAACTGGAGATCATTGAACTCATGTTCTGGTGGTTTAGTCATCGGGGTGTGGGTTCGAATCCCAGTTGTGTCCTTGAGCAAGACACTTTACTATAATTGCTTCTCTTCACCCAGTGGTATAAATGGGTACCTGCGAGGGTAGAGATGGTTCATTTTATTGATAGTGTAGTGCACTACACACTTGGCAGCACAGGCTATCACCACTGTTCAGAGCTCTACATCGAGTGCCAAATAGTTTTGCACATGCGCAAGATTTTCAGAAAGTTCAACATGAGATGAATTATTCATAGCAGTGACCCCGTCGCTGTTTTGTGCTGTGCATGTTTCTATGACTTAAAACTGAGACCATATCAGACGTCAACGGTGAGTTTTGTTTGCGTTTGTGAGTAAAATTGAATTTCCCTGATATTGTTTCCCTGTTTGTTGTAGAGGAAAGTTATAATTCTTTCAAATTATTCCGTTTATATAGCAGCAAACCCTCTGGATTAATCAAAATCAGTGGGATTCCCCCCAATGTTTTTCTGATGCGTCCGACTATTTCGCTTCCACAGTGCCCACATGTTTCACATACAAACTAAACAAACGCATACAACTTATTACAATGCACACATCACACAAAGCGACAATTGCCCATTGCTTGTGTGCAATACTCTTGATAAAAATGCTTCACCAGAGCGTTGTCATGTGTTATAAAAATAAACAGGGAATTGTTTTCAAAGGGTTTGCTTTCTCAATTTGAGTGCAATACATTAGTTGTTATATATTGCTTACGTGTGAGGTCTATTTCTCATCAAGAAAATTAACATTATGTAGGTTTTGAAGGATCCATTTGACTCAAAATCCCACCATCGCAACTAACTTCTGAGCATATTCATGTTTAGTTTTCCATCAAGGCTTTTAATTGGTTGAAGACCGCGATGACCCCGAATCGTTTTCAACGATTGAAAGGCTTTGTTTTGTTTACGGTTTCGACACAAGAGGGCGCTTGTCAACAATTTCGCACATGCGCAAAACTAACTGTCAGCGAGTAAGCAGCGGTGCTATATACTCCCCAGGGAGATAAAATAAATGACCCAGTGACCAGGGGTGTTAATGTACGAGCGCCTTGAGCTCCACTGAGTACCGGTGTTAGACGCTATATAAGAAGCCACACTTATTATATCCCGTGTTCATGCTTGTCAGAAATAGCACCCTACAGACTACATTACACTTGTTTCACGAAAAGAGTGACCCTGTACATTCCATGGCCTCTCTGGCAGGCAAGATTCTACACTGGCTATTATGGGAAATGTACATTTTGTGTCATAATTTGGTAATTTTTCTTTATTTGATTCCTTTTTTCGTAGCATGAACATAGAAGTCGTAAGCCTAGACGCCAGGCTTGGCATCAATACGCTACTGACTCTGACGAGACTGATGACTTCACAGAGGTGGAGATACGACAGCGAATGCACCACATGTAAGAGTTCCCGACCTCTAAACCCCTAGAAACAAGCCATCATCTAATAGATGTTAAATTTGCATCGGGATAAAGAATATTAATTTTTGGTTTTTATCTCCTGAACTCTTTAGTCTCTTGATGACCAGAGCAGAACAAGCTAGTCGAAACGTTGAGACCAATTTAAGAATTCACTCTGTGGCAGTGAAGTTAATGCCGAGAAGACCCCTGGGATTTACAAAGCGCCAGGTTAATGAGCAGGAGATTTCTGAAAGAGAAGTCTCCCCAATAATCTACTGCTGTAGTAAAATATATAGCAAGACAAGTTCTCCAAAGAACATATTCTACCCAGCAAATAATTTATAATATAAGCATGGCCTCACCGTGCAATGCCTCAAATCCAATATGTCCAAAGATTGTTACAAGGAACAAAGACGAATTCCCAAAGATATAGATTTTTACTTTTCCCTTAAGAAAACAATTGCTGCTCTGCTAAACGTTCAACATCACCAGCAACTCCTACATTCTGAAGAATTTGTACATCGCCTCTTAACTCAAACTTCTTCCTCCGTAGTGACATGCAAGCCAGACTGTTTGAAGAGAACGGAGCAATCCGGAGAGCCAGTGAGTTCCTTCACCGGCAACGACACAACCTGAAGCAAAGACAACGTGTCCTGAATGACGCTAGGTTGGAATGGAGGAGAGATCTAAGAAACCAACAGATGCAGGGATTGTCTCCTGCTAGTGCCTCTGTCTTGGAAGATGCTAGACTGGGATTGGAAAGGGTAAGAAATACGGAGAGTCTCCTGATGATGACTAGAGCAAGCTAGTCGGAACGTTGAGACGAGTAAGATTTCACTCAGTGGCAGTGAAGTTGGTAACAAGAAGTCCTCTTAACCCACTAAGCCAAAGTAGTCCTGGCCAATTTTCTACCCTCTGTCAAGGTAGCAGATAAGCAGGACAGATCTTTTCAGAACTGAGAGGTCTCACGAATTCCAAAAACCTACTCCGTGGTAGTAGACTAATCTCCCAAATTTAGTAATATCTACTCCGCGGCCAGGGTTGTAGCTAGACCAATTTTAGTGGTGGGCAATAAATCAAATTTTGTTGGAAGTCTACCGAGGGCAAGGAGATCAACAAAATTATTCATGTTTAATTATGGGGCCGTTATTGCTGAAGTGGGGCCAGGTTCCCAAACTGTTCATGTTATGGGGCCATGCAATAAATAGAATCACCTTTTGACTGTTCTTTCTCTGTGACATTTGATTCTCTTATCATTAGTGTGTCTCAGATCAATGCAAAGAGGACAATATTTGAAATCTGTGCTGGGCGGCACATTGTATTTTGCTCAGAGTGCTGGGCAAAAATTGTGAGTCCTGGTCAGGCCTGCCCAGCACCGCCCACCGTGGCTACAACACTGTCCGCGGCAGTAGAATATATAGCAAGACAAGTTCTCAAAATAACATAATTTATCCTGCAAGTAGATATACACGTATGGTGTTACCGCTAAACCAAAAATACGACTACCTCTCTGGTAAACAAATCAGATGGCTAACTATGGTTTATTGAAGAACAGAGATTGGATTTAGAAAGGGTGCGATTCACACAGATGATGCAATGAAATGTAAATTACTAAAAGATGATTTATAAGGGAATAAAAGGGTAGCGACGAGTTTTTACATGACCTGTTACTAATAGCTATGAATTGCGTTCCGCGTGATAATCTTGCGCGACTGACACGCGGAAGCCAGCCGGTTATAAACACTGGTCATTATCAACCGTTTAAACACCCCCACGTGACGCGCTCTCCACCAATAGGAGTAGAGAAACTGTCTGGGGTATTTATGAATGGAAGTTTAAAGTGGGTTATTTATTTGATTGTTTATTTATTTATTGACACTCTTCATATTACAACAGGAGGCATTGGAGTTGGACAAAGCTATGGTCAACATGTCAACGGGTCGTAGACTCATCCGAGAGAAAGCCAGCAAGATGAAGAAGATGGAAACCTCCATTATGGATGGGGTAAATCACAAAGTCTAAAATCAAAGTCTATGTCTAAAGTGAATCATCCATTAAGTTAAAAGCAAACCCCAGTTTGCCTATGACAAAACTCGGGTCGAAACTCACCAGTTTTGGAATGAGCAGTTTTCAACATGTTTTTTCAAGAGGCGTAATCATGTAGATTAGGGTGCCACTGCCTGTGAGTTTTGCTGACACAAATATCAACAACATTTAACAGGTTCTTGTATATAATATGTGAAGGAAACTTTGAATCATAAAAATCAACCAAAAATAATTGGAGAAGAAAAAAAACCAAACTATGCAACAGTAGGCCTGTCTCTGTGTGTTCTTCAGCATTTGTTATTTGAAACCAACAAGTAGGCTTGTGGGTCAGGATCACTGGCCTTGGGGGAAGTGTATTTTACAACTTCTGTACTGGTAAAAGTTGATGAGAGTCACAGTGAAACCAACGAGTAGAAATCAGCGATTTTGGTTACTGGGAATTTCACGTAACGTTTGATGATGCACTTAACAATTGTATTTTTGCGAGACCAATTTCAGAACTGACTCCGCGGCAGTAGTTAATTACGATCCTATAAGCTAAAGTAGTAGTCCAGTCTAATTTCTATACCATCCGCCCTGGTAATAGTTAAAAAGCAGGACAGTTCTTTTCAGAACTGAGAAGTCTCCCGAACCTCCGATTATCTACTCCACGGCAGTAGAATAAAGCAAGACAGTTCCCTAAGAACAACTCTACCTGGCAAGTAGATACACACATGGTGTTACCGCAAACCAAATATACATGTACATCGATACCTCACCATGCAATGCCTCAAATCCTATATAGTTGTATTTTGTTTTTACATCAGACATCAGCGAGTGAGAATGAGTTTCCTGACCTGAAGATGTCAGCTTTGACTCTGAGTGATGCGTCTAGCTCCAGCGATCCCAGTCTGAGTGACGTAGAGGAATCCATTTCTACTCCAGGTAGTTTATTTTTCTGATGATTATAGTTCATACAGAGGGGGGGGGGGGGTGTGGGGGTTGGCTTGTGCTCTAGGTGACCCTGGTTCGATACCCGGCCAGGGCCATATTTTTCAGTTTCAATTCAAAAACGATAAACAAACCATATAAACCGGTTTTAATAGCATTCCCATAAACATTGGTAAAACCCTATAGTATCCTTTATGTCCGATACAAATTTAGTATCTATTAAAGCCATTGGACACTTTCTGAACAGAACAAAATTAAAAGTTCACAGTTTTACAAATAATTTACAGGGTTTACAGAAGGTAATGGTGAAAGACTTCCCTTGAAATATTATTCCATGAAATGCTTTTACTTTTTAAAAAAACATTAAAGCTATTATCAATTCTCGATATCGAGAATAACAGATTTATTTTAAACACATGTCATGACACGGTGACACGGTGAAACGTGCGGAAACAAGGGTGGGTTTTCCTGTTATTTTCTCCCGACTCCGATGACAGATTGAGCCTAAATTTTCACAGGTTTGTTATTTTATATATTAAAGTTGTGATACACGAAGTGTGGGCCTTTGGACAATACTGCTTACCGATGTTGTGCGATTGCTTTAAAGACACTGGACACTATTGATAATTGTCAAAGACCAGTCATCTCACTTGCTGTATCTCAACATATGCATAAAATAATGAACCGGTGAAAATTTGAGCTCAATCGGTCACCGAAGTTGCGAGATAATATTGAAAGAAAAAAAAACACCCTCAAATTCTAAATGTGAGGTCTCGAAATCAAATTCGTGGAAAATTACTTCTTTCTCACAATTTTTTATAAAACCAACCTCTCCCCATTACTCATTACGAAGAAAGGTTTTATACTAATGATTATTTTGAGTAATAACCAATGTCCACTGCCTTTAAATGTATGTTTTTTGTTTACTTTTGTGTATTGAACAGCTGCAGCTCTTGATGATCCAGCGACTGCTGTTCTCGCTCAACTGCAGCAGTTGCTTCACCAGCAACAGCAACCACCTGTGACCTCTAACCTCAACCTTGCTCCGAGCACCGACACAGTTCTTAAAAGTAGCAGGATACCTGCAGCCGATGACACTGTGATGTCATCACTGAGTGTTATAAACCAACAGCTCTCTCACGTCATGGGATTACTGAATCGACCCGGGGTACCAACCAGTGCTGAGGGCCAGACTAATAATCCTGGTACGGCCACTGGTGCTCAGACCCACACAGGTACCCATCACACAACCCATATATCACCGGAGTACCGACTGCATGACCCTAACGGGGTACCGTCCCATAACGCATCTAGGTCAACGGTTCCCGCTCAGCCAGCTCGTAACGTCTCTTCCTTGCCGCACAGTGATGGATGGTCTCATCCCAGACCTTCGAACCATGCCTTTACACATGACAGTAATCCGGCACCAGTCTACACCAGCTACACTGGGCCTGTTAGAGGAGGCTTCGACCGAACACCATCTGCTGTGAGCTACCCGCCATCTTGGCAATCTAGCGGAGGTGGAAATAGAGTTTTGCCAAATGTGAGATTTGACGTTTCTTCGTTGAGGACGACGGCGCCAAGAGAAACGGCAGAGCAAGCTCTGGAGCGAAAATGGAAGACATATTTTGGAGGTAAGTCACATAGACCAGGGATGACCCTTTTATCTGAATTCAGACTTTTTTAAGTCGCCTGATAAACAAAAGCTGTATTTTTCTCAAAGCAAAATAATTTGTAATGGCTGAGCGGCTGAGAGCACCAGACTCAAGCTCTAGTAGTTCTGTTCATCTGAGTGTGGTTTCGGTCGTGACTATTATTGCTGCATCCTTTGGATGGAACAGAAAGCCGTGGTCCCTTGTGTGATGTATTTTCTTTTATTTAAACATGTTAAACGTTTGCGGTTGGGCTTGGACACAACTCTTAACATGATTGAATGTATTGCCAACCTTCGGCCATTCATGCCAACCAGCATGGTTCTTTTATCAACATTACAAAGGTCTAATGAGGCTGGAGGTGCGAAATAGTCTTGCACCTTTTTAAGGAATTGCCAGTAGTGTCTATTACCATTGTAAACACATAGAACCAGACAAAGGCCTCACACTTCATAACAAGGGTTTCGCTTTAAAACAAATTTTTGACACATTGACCTCAACAGGTCGCGGCCCGTCTGCATCCTCAGCTCCACATCCAGGCGTTCCTAGCGCAACCATCGGCAAGTCAACCTTCGGTGGTTACGTATCGGCAAGAGACCAGCTTCGATCCTACCGCCAGTCGTCTCAATCTTCTCCTTCGCCTAGGCATCCAACGGCTCCGGAAGAGACTTCCTTCGCTTCCTCGACGGAGTCCAAACTACAACAGATGAACGACTGGATGAAAGACTTCCGCAGAGAAGACATTGGCAATCTGTATCCTTTATAGGAATATTATACTGTTTAATAAAGATATCAAACCCCCGTTTGATAAAGATATTGACAAAATAGGGAGACCGCTAGCCTGAACATCTGACATCGCACACTTCGAGGCTCTCAAATTACGCCTGAGCCCATGTCAGGATCCTACTGCCAAATGCACCTTTGACCTCGCATTCATTTCACATGGAGATTCGTAGTCAAATCCAAAGTACCTGTAATACATACAAAACAACATGTATAATAGCACTGAACTCCATCTCTTGGTGTTTCGGTTCAGCCGAGTGTGGGTTCGAGTCCCCTAAAAGCAAGACACTTATTTATTATTGCTGCGTCCTTTCGGATGGGATGTAAAGCCATATGTCCCGTAAAAGAACCCAGTGAACAGGGCAGGGGTTCGCGCAGGTGTTTCCCGGTCTGATTGGCAGCGTGTTGCGCCACAACACCTTGACCATTACATGGTGCTTCATGTATGCAAAGGTCTTATACTAGAGTGTCACGGCCGAGTGGTTAAGAGCATCGAATTCAAGTTCTAGTGCGTTTTCACTGGAGTGTGGGTTCGAATCCCGGTCGTGACACTTGTGTCCTTGAGCAAGATACTTTACTATAATTGCTTCTCTTCACCCAGGGGAATAAATGGGTACCTGCGAGGGTAGAGGTTGATATTGTGAATGAAAAAGCCTTTGGAGCGATATAAACTGTTGCCCAGGTTGTATACTCCCAAGGGAGCTGAGAAACATTAAAAAGGGATGTTATTGGCCCTATGACCAGGGCACTAATGTAAAGCGCTTAGAGAATTAAGTGTTAGTTATTAGGCGCTATATAAAACAAAAAATTATTATTAATTATTATTTAAACATAGCTCCACAATGCCTTGAGCATCACTGAATGACGGATACGAGCGCTATTGACCCATTTCACCTGACATCATCATCAGAAAAATCTTGAATGCGCCATACTGGTGGGCAATTTCACTGGGCGTTTATATATATAACTCTACGCTGTGCGTTATGCAGTGTGCATTTTAGGAGACGCGACGTTAATACACGTAAACCTAACTGCCCACCAACATGGTGAGCGTGGCATCAGTCGCTGCGTGTGACGCGCGTGCAAGGGGTCAATATAACAAGCCACTATTATCTGTATTTAATATGTAATATGGATTTGTGAAGAAGTTGGGGTACCGGAGAAATGACAAGCTAACTGCTCTTTCTGTTCAAACCCTGTTAGTATTTGACCTTAACCTGACCCCGTAAATCAGTCCCCATGGTGGAACCCCACTCTCAGGCCGATCAGGATCCACAGCCAGTAATCCGCAAAGTGGACGGAGAGCGCCTTCTACAAGACTTGAGCTCGGTGACGACAACAAAATTAGAATAAGAGAGGTGTAACCCTTTTCTCAGAAATCCAACACACGCATGTAATATTTAAGTGCCAGTTTTTTTGATACAAGATATATATTTTTACTACAAACCTTCCGCGTGTGTGATTTATACAAAACAATTGTTTGGAGTGGTGTTGGGTAAATTGATTTCTTCTAAAACAAAGGTGAAGCTCGTGCAGACCATCATTAAAGGCAGTGGACACTATTGGTAATTACTCAAAATAATTATTAGCATAAAACCTTTCTTGGTGACGAGTAATGGGGAGAGGTTGATAGTATAAAACATTGTGAGAAACGGCTCCCTCTGAAGTGCCATAGTTTTGGAGAAAGAAGTAATTTTCCACGATTTTGATATTGAGACCTCAGATTTAGAACTTGAGGTCTCAAAATCAACCATCTAAATGCACACAACTTTGTGTGACAAGGGTGTTTTTTTCTTTCATTATCTCGCAAGTTCGATGACCGATTGAGCTCAAATTTTCACAGGTGTGTTATTTTATGCGTATGTTGAGATATACCAACTGTGAAGGCTAGCTTTGACAATTACCAATAGTGTCCACTGCCTTTGCCTTTAATAATTATAATAATAAAGACTTGTTATGTGCACATATCCACTATGCTGGGTGTTCAAGGCGCAGTAAAAACCAAAAAAACCAAAGAAAAACAGACACAGCAAAATTAGTCCCGAAAACCTGTGACATAAGATAAGTTTTAAGAAGAGATTTGAATTTTGTGGTAGAAAGACAAGATCTAAGATTAAGTGGTAGGGAGTTCCAGATGCGTGGCATAGCTGAAGAAAAAGACCTGTTACCCCAGGAGTATCGAGACTATAGTTTTGACCAAGTTAGCCCTAACTCTGTCTAGTCAACGATAGTTGGACTTCACTAATCGACTATTTGGAACCAGCCAACTCGGCATGGTCGCAACGCTGGTTATCAAGCTGTTTTTATAGCACAGTGCAGTATGGACCACCTATCAGAAAGTGACAATGTACGTCGAGACGCCGACATGAGCCATTCGCACTTCAACTTCTGTGCGCATGCGTGTGTCACTGAACAGCCACAAGTTGGCCATTAATCCTCTGCGCGAACTTAACCAAATCTGTAGGCCACAAAGTATCCGTAAAAACATTTTGTACAGTAAAGTGTGAAGTTATTAGTGATTTTGAAATTTCCAAGGTATTCACTGAATGTATTTAAGATTTTGAAAAGTATTTTGTGTTTTCAAAAATTCCACAAAAGCGCGAGTAAAATTTAATGAAAAAAAGAAACATTCCGCACTGGAATCTTAACAGGCAACAGTAAATTTATTCCAAGATTTGTATCATTTTGTAAATAAAAAGTATGTGAACAAATAGTGAACACAGTTTTTGTATGTAACGGTATTAATATTTTATAACTTGTTGCAGAAATGAAATTATTCCAATGAATAGTACCTCAACATTACATGTAAATAAAACGTGAAGATTTTGCTATGAATAAAGATAACTTGCAGTAACACCACCATGTTGTATCAGATTTATTTCGAGTAGTGATGGCTCTGAGAAGAGCTGGTTTGTTTCTCAAAGTTTTAACTAGTTTTGGTTCCAGGGCCTTCTGCAAAGAATAATTAATACGCCCGCCCTCAATGCGAATGCGATTATACAACTCGCATAAACATCTGACTGGATGTAAATGTATCTTTGACCTCCTATTCATTACATGGAGATTTGCAGTCGATTCACATGTACATGTACACATACATAGTGAATAAAACAACACTACATTGTGTACACAACATTATGCACACCTACGCTGCCGCATGCCGCCGCTCCAAAGTGCAAGCTGACCCTACATCACCTCGGACCAATCACAACTCAGAAATTATGGAAAGCTTACGTCACTGCACGTTTATCCAATGTAATCCTTGTATCCAATGAAAAACTGGTTCTGTAAAACCATCAGACCGTATTGAATATGACGTCAACGTTCAAACATCTGCCCTACAAGATGGCGTCTTCGATCGTGTGCATGCTTGCTTGTGCCGTAAAAATCAAACCGGAAACGCTGCGTGCTGCGTGTTTCTTTGATGTACGCATTTAGTTGCACATACGGTTTGCCCTACAAGATGGCGTCTCTCATAGCAAAAAAGGGGTGTTTCCGTACGGTCTATACCTTGCGGATAAAGACAGGGGACCAGTCTAATCAATCGTCCTTTAACCAAGACCATGTTTCAACCAGTTCATGTCGATTGCCTTCTGAAGAATTCTCATATTGTCTGGTATCTGGACCTCACTTCACATGTACACTTTACTTGCATATTGAAAAAATATATTTTGACTGAAAGGTCCCTGACCATGATACATTTTCACTTGCAAAAATCATTCAAATTTTTACAAACAGTAGTAATTTTTTTCTTTAAAAACGGAAGAGAGACGTAAGTTTTAGTCCGGCTCAGTTGCAGTTGATGGAGCGCCATTTTTTCTCTTTTGGGATTTATTCCTCTCTTTGTTGAATTGATATCTGAAAAAAAGGGAGAGAAAAATACGAGAGCGAAAAAGTTAATCAATGAATTTGACAAGGCAGTTAATAGCAATTAGTGTGAACAATTATTTAGTAGATCTTACACTAACAACCGAAAGATTCCAAAAAGCAAATGTATACTTTGACTTTTAAAGGCAGTGGACACTATTGGTATTACTTAAAATAACTATTAGCATAAAACCTTACTTGGTAACGAGTAATGGGGAGAGGTTGCTAGCATAAAACATTGTGAGAAACGGCTCCCTCTGCAGTAACGTAGTTTTTGAGAAAGAAGTAATTTTCCGCTAATTTGATTTAGAGACCTCAGATTTAGATTTTGAGGTCTTGAAATCAAGCATCTGAATGCACACAACTTCATGTGACAAGGGTGTTTTTTCTTTCATTATTATCTCGCAACTTTGATTGCCGATTGAGCTCAAATTTTCACAGGTTTGTTATTTTATGCATATGTTGAGATACAGCAAGTGAGAAGACTGGTCTTTGAGTAATTACCAATAGTGTCCACTGCCTTTAAAGGCAGTGAACACTATTGGTAATTACTAAAAATAGTTTTTAGCATTTCAACTTACGTGGTAACGCGCATTGGAGAGCTGTTGATAGTATAAAACATTGTGAGAAATGGCTCCCTCTGAAGTAATGTAGTTTTTGAGAAAGAGGTATTTGAATCCGAGAAAGACTAAAGGCCAAAAGGCTTTCCCAGGCATCTGAAAGCACACAAACTTGTGCGGCAAGGGTGTTTTTTTTCTAAATTATTTCATTACTTTCTTCCAACTTAAATGACCAATTGAGCCAAAATATGCACAATTACCAAACGTATCCAAAGCCTTTAAAGGCACTGTACATGTTTGGTAATTGTCAAAGACCAGTCTTCTCACTTGGTGTATCCCATCATAAGCATAAAACAACAAGCCTGTGAACATTTTCAAGAAAATGATGCAAGAAAAAACACCCTTGTTGGCAGACTTTTGTGCTTCTAGCTATGAGTCTTTTAATATTTTAGTGAGAAATTACCTCTTTCTCAAAAAGTACGTTACTTCAGAGGGAGTCGTTTTTCACAATGTTGTATACAATCAACAGCTCTCCAATGCTTGTTACCAAGTCAGTTTTTAAGTAAATATTTGTTTTGAAAAATTACCAAACGGTACCTTCCCTTTAAACAAACACCATTCCTGAAATTACCCTGATCTTTATCTTACTTTGATTGTAGCCTTCTTCCCGAGTTCCAGACTCGTCCAAATGATGGCAGCCAAGCCTCACTAGCGGGAGAGCTGTGGTCAAAGTTGGCTCCCACACGGTTGGGATTCAGTTTGGATCTCCGCTGTCTTTCCACTGGTTAAAAAAGATGAGAAAATAACAGATTGAAATAACTGGTATTTTAATAATAGTTGATGAACCATTGTCTGGACAACTGAATAGAGCATATTATATAACACCCAAGCAGATGCTTGCCATTTGATAGGAGGATTGTGCGTCACGTGATAGCAAATAAAAGTACCATTGCACGCTGAGTCACCGTGCAATAGTACTTTTCGGATGGAACAAAAAAGCTGAGTAAAAACATCACTGCGTGCGCGTGTCTTTGGTAAAGCAGCAGTGTTACTGCAAGGCATATTAGTAAAATTACTAGCATTCGGCTTCTGCGTGTCTCAAAATAGCTGTACAGAACGCACATTGTGACTATTGAATCCAACAGGCCGACCCAAAGAGAAACGGGTGTAATTTCACAATTAAAAATTGTAGGCCTACGCTCTGTTTGTTTTGAAAGTTGTATCTTTCAATCAAAATGACAAAGATCTACTTGGATGTTATACAAAACAAATAATGAATGTTTTTTATTTATGCAATAGTGCAAAAATTTTCATTCGTTGAAAGCTGGAATGTTCCATTCAACTCAGCTCCGCCTCGTTGAATAGAACATTCCATCTTTCAACTCATGAACATATTCGCACCATTGCACCATTGCACTCATAAACATTCATTATTTGTATATTATTTGTTTACTTTTTGTTTATATTTTTATGAGAGATCGTCAACCATCACAAGGCCACGGACTACCACTTCAAGTTGAGGGCTACACTTAACTGATTTGAGCTATCGACTCAAATCAACTGCCACCAGGGGCCGATTTCACAATGGTTATTTAACCTGCTGCAAAATAATCATGGACGGTTGGAAAGGGTTTAAAGACCCTGGACACTATTGGTAATTGTCAAAGACCAGTCTTCCCACTTGCTGTATCTCAACATGCATAAAACAACAAACCTGTGAAAATTTGAGCTCAATCGGTCATCAAAGTTGGTAAAAATGAAAGAAAAAAACACCCTTGTCACACGAAGTTGTGTGCTTTCAGATGCTTGATTTCGAGACCTCAAATTCTAAATGTGAGGTCTCGAAATCAAAATCATGGAAAACTACTCCTTTCTCGAAAACTTTATTACTTCCGAGGGATCCGTTTCTCACAATGTTTTATACTATTAACCTCTCCCCATTACTCGTAATCAAGAAAGGTTTTATGAAAACAATTATTTTGAGTAATTACCAGTAGTGTCCACTGCCTTTAAGGGCTTTTTTTAATATAAATATCTAAGGTACTTACAATGCTGCTTAAATTCCTCTTCAGACGGACCCATCCCCCGTCTCCCATCTTCATCTTCATCTTGGTCTCGTAACCATGGCGGCGTAGTTCCAGAATGAATATTCCCAGTGAATCCTGAATCCTGAAAACATTTACCAGAAACAAGAAAGGAATATCAACAAAGATTGTACTTTACTGATTTATAACAATAATATTAATAATAGTTTTTAAAAAGTGTTTTTTAAAAAGTGTTTTTTTTCTCTCGAAATCACATAGTGATTAAACAAAAAATTAAAAAAAATACAAATACAAGATGTACTACATATCAAACAAAAATGCATGAATTAAATAGTCAAAAAGGTGCATCTTAAAAGCAATCTTAAACTTATCAATGGCACGTTATGCAAGCATATCACAATACATTAAAAATAACACACTATAAGCATTTTGTAAAAAGGTAAAAATACCCCCTTCAAATATAATAACAATAATGATATAGAACATATATAGAACATATAAAGCACCTTCCATCTAAAACATAAACGCGGAAGAGCTTAACAAGGAACTCAATACCGGATTAAAAATAAAAGATTTATCTAATTGCACAAGCAATATAAAACAAGTGCTGCATTAAAAATATGGAATAAAGTTAGGTACACAAGCAAAGTAAACAACAACAGCAAAACCTTTGTAAATGAGAAAGCCACAGAATAAAGCTATGCAAGAAATCCATTAAAAAACAGCAAGAAAGCTATACAAATAAAGGATAACAATTCATAATAAAAACAAATTACAGAAAGAAAATTCACAAGGCAAAGGGAAAATGCACAAAAGGGCCTTTAAAACCCAAAGGAGAAATCAAGGAAACAGAAATTGAATGACCATACAATCAGGAGGCAACAATAAACAATCTGTTGCATAAGTGCAAAATTACACATCTCAATTTAGCAAAAGCGTTGTATCTCGCAGTCTCTGTCTTTTTATATCTCGGCACAAAATTGTTCTGTGGGTACATCCGGCTATTTTAAAGCAAGATACAACGTTTTGACACTTTAAACTTGTGCTCATAAATTTAAGTGCTATTATAGGAGACACTCAGTTAGCCTGGTTTAACACTCTGTGTTTTTGTCGTCAGCATTTTGTATTGTCATTGTGTAATTGTCTTGCCCTTGTTTCTTCGTCGATGTTTATTTGTTTGTTTGTTTGTTTGTTTGTTTGTTTTCTTGTTTTCTTGTCTGTATAAAGGCTGTTGTCTATAAGCCACGGCTTAACTAACAGCCTCATGCTCTCACTCCTGTATTGTACATAGTTTATTCCTAGTTATTAATTTATTATTTGCTTTTAGTTTATATTGTTTTTCTGTATAATTTAATAAACTTTAGATTTGTTAAATTTCTATGTACTGTCTAATTCTCACAATTGTTTTTTTGTTCTCATCAAGAGTATGAAATAAACGTGTATTGAATTGAAACTATGTTTTGGTAAACATCGGCAAGCTGCCTAGGAGAAAGACAAAAGAGAAATAAAACAAATTTCACAAAAGGGGTGTGTCACTCCGACAAAATTTCAAGTTATATAGAGTCAAAGTTTCATGGTTAGATTTGATCAACTCAAAAGATAGCCTGGGTTCCAGATAATAGTCAGTACCTTTATATTGACTGTAGTTAAACCTCCTGATGATATGACACCGATTGTCTTCACTTTGCTCAGGATGCCAGGCTTAGCAGGTGGCGCAGCAGATTGTGCTTTATATTTATCTCGGAACTGGTTTGAACTGGAACCGACTGGTTCCTTCTGGTTATAACTGGGTTTAACTTCATGCACATGGTTTGCTTGATGGCTGGACCTATACATGTACAGAAAGAATGTTAAAGTGAGTAAGGTTGTGTTCAGGTAAAATTATGATAATAAATGTCAGCGGTTGATTCAATGAAATATTATTTAAAGGCAGTGGACACTACTGGTAATTACTCAAAATAATTATTAGCATAAAACCTTTCTTGGTGATGAGCAATGGGGAGAGGTTGATCGGTAAAAAACATTGTGAGAAATGGCTCCCTCTGAAGTGCCATAGTTTTCGAGAAAGAAGTAATTTTCCATGAATTTGATTTCGAGACCTCAGATTTAGAACTTGAGGTCTCGAAATCAACCATCTAAACGCACACACAAATTCGTGTGACAAGGGTGTTTTTTCTTTCACTATTATCTCGCAAGTTCGATAACCGATTGAGCTCAAATTTTCTCAGGTTTGTTATTTATATACCAACTGTGAAGGCTAGTCTTTGACAATTACCAATAGTGTTCACTGCCTTTAAAGTAGGAAGAATATCAAGCCTGATTTACTAAAAGTGATTCTACTGCAACATAAAAGTCAAAGAAAGTTCAATTGCAAAATAATATTTTAATACAAATCTCAAAACATTGTAAAAACAATATTTCTTCAGAAAAAACAGAATTGAACATACCAAGAAGAACATCCTGGCTTCAAATCTCTTCCTGGAAGTTCACCAGCCCCACTCGTCTCACCAGCTCTTCTAATTCCAGGGGGAAACACAGGGTGATTCCCTGAGACTCTTGTTGTTGCAGGAAAGGTCTGTGTTTTATTCAGGAAATAATGTAATGGGATAGAGCAACGAAGAATGGAAATAAAATGCACAACAAGATCTGTGCGAATTATTTCCATGGCAATGGATACAATATAGGGATAGGGGAAAACAGGCATGGACAAAAGTGTTAAATGACAATAAAATATGATAGCCACAGCTGTTAAGTTTAATTCTGTTTGGATCAAGTAATAAACCACAAGGGAAACTGACTGGGTAAATTTGTTATAATTTTGTGTTGAACAAAGAAAATGTTGCAAAATGTTGAAAAAACATGAGAGACCGCTAGCCTGAAAATCTGACGTCACACTTCGAGGCTCATGATGTACGCCAGGGATCTGCCTTGAGCGTACGTCAGTCGACTTCCATAATCACCTTCAACCTCGCATTAACTTTACATGGAAATTTGCAGTCAAATCATACATACATACATGTATTGACCCCTTGCACGCGCGGCGACTGATGCCACCCGGCTCACCATGTTGGTGGTCAATAGGCTTACGTGTAAATGCGCGTCGCCTAAAAATGCGCACTTCACTGAATAACACACGTTAACATTGACCACCAAGATGGCGCATCCAAGATTATTCTGATGATGACGTCAGGTGAAATGGGTCAATACATAAACAAATACCAATGCAGTACGCAGATGACCAAAAGTGCAGCTGCTAAACATCACCTCGGACCAATAAAAACTCAGATATGGAAAGCTTACATCGTTGCACATTATTATCAAATGAAATCATTGTATCAAATGAAATCACCGGTTCTGTAAAACCAGTCTTTGCGGAGAAATACAAATGAAATCATTGTATCAAATGAAATCAATGGTTCTATAAAACCAGTCTTTGCAGAGAAATTTAAGTATTGTCATCTACTTGGCCAATGACATGCCATTAGGTAAGACGACACAAGAAATCTACAGTACACAGTCTTGTTTGGATACGTTATTTGACTCTGTCGAGGGTAACAGACCTCACTGGATTCAGAGCCAAACATGGAGGTAGAATTGCCTGACGATTCTACAATCTGTAAGCGAGTTGACTCCACTTTGCGTATCTTGGCAGCAGTCTGAAAAATAAAACAACATCCAAACAAAACTTAAAGACACTGGACACTATTGGTAATTGTCAAAGACTAGTCTTCACACTTGGTGTATCTCAACATATGCATAAAATAACAAACCTGTGAAAATTTGAGCTGAATTGGTTGTTGAAATTGCGAGATATTAAAGAAAGAAAAAACACCCTTGTCGCACGGAGTTGTGTGCTTTCAGATGCTTGATTTTGAGACCTCAAATTCCAAGTCTGAGGTCTTGAAATCAAATTCGTGGAAAATTACTTCTTTCTCGAAAACTACGTCACTTCAGAGAGAGAGCTGTTTCTCGCAATGTTTTAGACTATCCACCTCTCCCCATTACTCATAATCAAGAAAGGTTTTATGATAATAATTATTTTAAGTAATTACCAATAGTGTCCACTGCCTTTAAAGGGAAGGTATACGCTTGGTAATCACTCTCCAAATTAATTGCAATAAAAACGTTTGGTATAGCAGCCTACAGCAGCTTATGATAGTATAGGCCTAAAGCATTTTGCCTAAAACATTTCACTTCGTAGTAATGTGGTTATGTACAAAGGTTTCAGTTTTTATTTTTTTATTTTATTTTATTTATTTTTTTTTATATCCCGGGGGATAATGGTTTATTCACAACATTTCACAAAAAGTACATCAGATCGTCAAAACAAACATACAGTATACTATTAGTGAAAGCAAGACACAGCGTGTTTAAAGAGAGATAACCCTTAGAGCATTAATCTTGGAAAAGAACAGAATAGTGATCCCATTTATAATAGAAACTGGCCAACTTATTGTTACAGTTTTTGTATCAGTTTTTATGCCCAAAATTTTGAAACTGAGAAGCATTACCCTCATTTCAACAGTTCCTTCTTTTGGATTCAGGGGTTTCCCTTTGTCAAACTTACAATTTTAAAAGCTTTAGTGAAAGCTTTCTATATGATTTTGCCACTGTACCCTCATTTAAATGTGTAAAGGAACACTTATTTAACTCGCTCGGCAGGCTAGTGAGACAAAGAGTTTCCACTCGACCCCTGCTATTTTCACTCTCATTTGGCAACCGGGCGACCGCTAATTTCCAACCCTGGATGTCTACTGTCTGGATGAAATTTATACCTGGGATAAAAGACGATCCTGCTGTTCCTCATGCTTCGCTAACGCTTCCTCCACTGCCTTCTTAAACAACTCCTTGGAGTCTTGACTGAAGATGAACTTTTGCTGAAGGGCAGTCTCGATACGATTCATCCGCCAGAAACGATCCACCTTCTGAGCATGCTCACAACTGCAAATAGACAAAACGTGAAAAAAAAGGAGAGATAGAAACATTCATTAATCTTAACACACAGATATAAATCCTCAATCAAAATGGACCCTAAGTAGAAAAATTCAAGCATGCTAAATACCGCCAGAAACGATCCACCTTAAAAAACTGCAAATACAAAAAAGGTCAAAAAGTCTGTGTAGGATAATACATTCAATAATCTTTATAGAAATTAAAAGTTACATTTGATCAAAATAGACCTCAAGGAGAGAAATGAAAACATGCTGAATTTTATTTCACAACTACTGGGCGTAAATTGGAGATACAAGTATGACAGATTTTAAGAACAAGCAGCAATTCTACCACTTTACTTCACTGACATCCAACATTCAACTGATACACCCTTACGTTTGTTCTTTAGAGAACGGTCTTGCTGTATATTCCACTACTGCGGTGTACATGTAGGCTTATCAGAGTTTTTTGGGGGAGACTTCACAGTTCTCAAAAGAACTGTCCTGCTTTTTAACTACTACCTGGGCGGAAGGTAGAAAGTGGCTGGGACTAATACTTTAGCTTATAGGATCGTTATTAACTGCACTACCGTGGAGCGAGTTTTTAAATTGGTCTCAACATTTCGACTAGCTTGCTCTAGTCATTGCAGTCTCCTGAAGATGACTAGAGCCGCAAACGAAATAGAGGGATAATCTTGAAATATCTTTTGAAATAAAACCTCGCCTCATGAGATGTTCAATAAAGCCAGCATGCCTCACAGTCACTTCTCTATCAGTGATGTGTTTAGGTACCTCCGAGGTACACATATAGCACCAATAGTTGGTGCGAGGCTCATAGAATATCAATTGAGGAATTCTAAAATGTCTCAAACCCAAACTTAAAGTACCATAATAGAGAGATATTCTTAAAATACAAATCTCACCTCATGAGGTGTTCAATAAAGCCAGCATGCCTCACGGTCACTTCTCTATCAGTGATGTGTTTAGGTACCTCCGAGGTACACATATAGCACCAGTAGTTGGTGCGAGGCTCATAGAATATCAATTGAGGAATTCTAAAATGTCTCAAACCCAAACTTAAAGTACCATAATAGAGAGATATTCTTAAAATATCCGTTCAAACAAACCTCACCTCATGAGATGTTCAATAAAGCCAGCATGCCTCACAGTAACCTCTTTACCAGTGATGTGTTTAGGTACCTCCGAGGTACACATATAGCACCAGTAGTTAGTCTGAGGCTCATAGAATATCAGTTGAGGAATTCTAAAATGTCTCAAACCCAAACTTTAAGTACCATAATAGAGAGATATTCTTAAAATACAAATCTTACCTCATGAGGTGTTCAATAAAGCCAGCATGCCTCACAGTCACTTCTCTATCAGTGATGTGTTTGGGTACCTCCGACGCACACATATAGCACCAATAGTTGGTCTGAGGCTCATAGTTGCCTTGGAGTATACAAGGTGTCTTCATATCCTGCTTGGCAGCCTTCACCTAAAACAGTAAGAACAATTGAGGAATTCTAAAATGGTCTCAAAAAGAAACTTAAAGGCAGTGGACACTATTGGTAATTACTCAAAATAATTATTTGCATAAAATCTTACTTGGTAACAAGTAATGGGGAGCTGTTGATAATATTTATAAACATTGTGAGAAACGGCTCCCTCTGAAGTAACGTAGTTTTCGAGAAAGAGGTAACTTTCCACGAATTTGATTTCGAGACCTCCGTAATTAGAAATTGAGGTCTTGAAATCAAGCATCTGAAAGCACACAACTTAATGTGACAAGGGTGTTTTTTCTTATATTATAATCTCGCAACTTCGAAGACCAATTGAGCTCAAATTTTCACAGGTTTGTTATTTTATGCATATGTTGAGATACAACGAGTGAGAAGACTAGTCTTTGACAATAACCAATAGTGTTTAGTGTCTTTAAAGTACCATCAAATTATTTTGATTTCCATTGTTTGGTCTGGTCATTCCATACCAAATCAAGAATTTCCCCTGAAGACTCCTCTGAGATTTTTTTTCAAATTTAATGGACCGATTGGGGCCAACGATAAAAAGGCAAAAACTGAATGGATAGTTTGAGTTGGTTAAATTGCCGGTGATGGATAGTACTTGGAATCGGATCGTGGACCAACATTATCAGTCAAAAGTGTATACACTTTGCAATCAATAACAGGTCTGATGCTTTATTTGAGAAAGGGCAAGGGCACCAAGGTGATTTCTTTATTGTAGAGGGTATTATTTTAATATTAATTAGGGCGCATACAATAATGATAAAATTGTAAATTTCCATTGGAACATTTAATAACGGGAAACCGTAATAAATGACTGGCCAGAGTTGAGGAAATTGGCTAAGTATCAGGTCTGCCACAGATGGACTTGGTGGGTATGGTGCGTTAGACCCAACAAACGTGACAAAAATTTCTTGAAATGTCCTTGAAATGCCCAAGTAAATATTTAAAGTCACCTGGAAATATAAAAAATTGTCTTCAAACATTAGAGTATATATGTTTGTGAACAATAACATATTTTTTTGAGTAACTGTTTGTAACGATTTATATGTTTAAAAAATAGATAAAGTTGTTTGGGGGTGACTCCGCCTACCCCTTTTGTGACGTCAATCGAGGCAGACCTTGCCTCGATCGAACATTGAACAAAAGTATGTGCAAGTAAATGCAAGTCCTAGTCGTGAGTTTGTACGATTCAGGTGTATTGCTGCTGCAAAACAACTAAAGATGGGGTCAGTTTGCAAAGTGGTCCGGTACGACGTCTTTTCAAGCGCTGTGCAGCAAACACTTCAAGCCGTCGTGCTTCGACAATCCGGAATACACCACACATTTTGACATGAAGAGAAAAGTTCTTTTCTAAAACATGATGCCATCCCAACAATTTATCCACCTAGTGGGAAGTCAAAGAAGGTACCTGAAAGACGTGACGAACTCAAGAAGCATTTGCCTAACATGCAAAAATGTGGTATTGTTTCAACTTTGAGGGCATGTTTTTAGCTTGCGCCAAGCGTCACTTTCTTGTGTTGGCACTGCATGCGATTCACCATGCTGGGTAATCCGAGTGGACCGTCCGCACAGCAGCCATACAGTGCGTGCAGTCTGCTCCGTGACCGTAGTTCTGTACGTAGGCATTAAACCGATCAAGTACCCAGACATAGTGTACGGGGCCAGACAACACATTTTCTCTTCAAATATGGCGCCTGGATTGACGTCAGCGCCCTCTCGGATCAGGCCTACTTTTAAATTTGTGAATAAAATTGAAACTAATTTTGTAGAACCTTAGTTAACTGTTTATTTATATTCCACTCATCAAAACACATTTTAGTGACAAAAGCTTTCTTTGGACAAAAATACCACCTGGTGGTATAGGTGACTTTCAATATATAAAGTTCAACAACAATTTTTATCTAGCCTACATAACACATTACAAGGCTAAGTAAATCACATACAATTAAATAAATAAAAACACAATTATTTTATAAAATATTAAATAATACATAAATAATTATTAATTATATAAAAAATAATTATAACTGAGGGACTGGGGTCCAGCCAGGAGGGGACGATTTGTGTAAACTTTGAGTTGTTGATACTTCGTGACTAGCCTTGAGCTGGACAATGACATGGGGGATGCCCCTGTTTGTTGGCATGCTTTGGGGCTGGCGGAATGAGAACTCATTCTAAATCTCAACGTTAATAATACAATGAGTGTCGGAAAAAGACGCGTTTTAGATTTGGCGCAACGGTTAACGAAACCCCGAAATTTTAGAATCATTTTTATTTCAATTTACCTTGACACTAAATTTACTCAGAACTGCCTTCACTTTATCCTTGTGTCTTCTAGAGAACGCGTGCCGTTTTCCTTGTTCATGGCTGTGTCGACAAAGATCACAGTAGCTAAAAGTTTGCCTGATTTTGTCCACACTTTTCTGCAGTCGTACGGGCGTCGCCATCTTGAAATTATAAGTAGGCGTGGCGTGAATAAATACATGTTAATAAGCAAGTATGAATAGTTATCCAGGAATCGCACAGCACGACGACGAGCGTTTGAGTTTTTAGACCATCGAAGCCAGCGCGTGAACTTGAACAGGTATTGTCGATTTCACATAGAGTTAGGACTAGTCCAAACTTAGGAACTAGTCCTAACTTAGGACTAGTCCTAGGAGATCGTAAAAACGTATGGCTAGTCCTAAGTTAGGACAAGTAACTCGTCCTAACTAGAGATAAGACTGGTCCTAACTCTTTGTGAAATCCGTCATGGAGCTGCTTAAGCACAACAAAAGTTGCAAGGGTCGTGGGTTAGAATCCCACCCGAGTAATATGTCGGTGATATTGTTTTCACAGGACTCGGGAAAGTGCTGAGTATACAGTGGTAACACGTGTATGGGTAAACAATTGTGTTTAAATAAAAGTAGCTCAGTAGCACAACACGTGCATATGTTGAGATTCACCAAGTGAGAAGACTGGTCTTTGACAATTACTAATAGTATCCAATGTCTTTAAAGGCAGTGGACACTATTGCTAACTGTCAAAGGCTAGTCTTCACAGTTGGTGTATCTCAACATATGCATAAAATAACAAACCTGTGAAAATTTGAGCTCAATCGGTCATCTAACTTGCGAAATAATAATGAAAGAAAAATAACCCTTGCAACACGAAGTTGTGTGCGTTTAGATGGTTGATTTCGAGACCTCAAGTTCTAAACTTGAGTACTCGAAATCAAATTCGTGGAAAATTACTTCTTTCTCGAAAACTATGGCACTTCAGAGGGAGCCGTTTCTCACAATGTTTTATACCGTCAACCTCTCCCCATTACTCGTCACCAAGAAAGGTTTTATGCCAATAATTATTTTGACTAATTACCAATAGTGTCCACTGCCTTTAATTTCCAGTATGGACTATACCTTCCCTTAATCACACATTATTTTAGAAAATAGATCGAGTTTAAAGGCACTGGACACTATTGGTAATCACTCAAAATATTTGTTAGCATACAAACCTTACTTGGTAACAAGCATTCGAGAGCTGTTGCTAGTATAAAGCATTGTGAGAAACGGCTCCCTCTCTGAAGAAGTAACGTAGTTTTCGAGAAAGAAGTAATTTTCCAAGCAAATGTTTGAATTTGATTTTGAGACCTCAGAATAAGATTCTGAGGTCCCGAAATCAAGCATCTGAAAGCACACAACTTCGTATGCCAAGGGTGTTTTTTCTTCCATTTTTATCTCGCAACTTGGACGACCGATTGAGTTCAAACTTTCACAAGTTTGTTCATGCATATGTTGAGATACACCAAGTGAGAAGACTGGTCTTTGACAATATTACCAATAGTGTCCATTGTCTTTAAAGGGAAGGGTAATCACTCTTAAAATTAAAGGCAATCAAAACTTTTGATTAGAAAGCCTACAGCAGATTTTCATAGTACAACAGCACGTTGAGAAACATTTCTTAGCTTAGATTGTGAATGCCAATTAAATGTTATTGTTCCTGCGTAGACATTTATTATTCGATCAAGATTTTCGGCCATATATATAAAAAAAAAAATGCAGCCACCTTTTGAAATGAAATTTGCAAAGTTTAGTTTTTGTGTGTACTATAATGTGTTTGTATATTAAAACAATCGAACGGTTAATTCCAAAAACCAAGGTACACTTATTTGCCTCAAAACGGACACAACTCCTGAAAAAACATGATCTTTATTCAATTCAATTAACTTAAAATTCAACTTGGTTTATTGTACAAATAAGAAAAAAAGAAAAAAACTGGACTACAGTCCGAAGAACAAGCTAAGTTGTAGCCTTCTTTCTAAAGTTTCAGTAACAAAACATAATGTCTGCAATTTGACCCGAACCACACAACAGACTGCCCCTTTCACTGCTCGATATTTTGGGAGCATCGCCCCCTTCCCCCTAAGCTCAAACACCATCAATAAACCCAGCAGAATCCTCCAAATGACAGAAACCACCCAAGGCTGCCCCTAAAATCCCAAATTCAATCGTAATCCCGGATCAGAGCAAGTTAAGAACACCCAAAATAACTGGTCAAGTTTAAGTTTCCAGGAAACTCATTCAATTAAAATACCCTGCCTCAGTCCATGACTTGCCTGGACTGATGCAAGTCTATGAATAATGCAACGTTTGTAACTGAGACAAGAGCATAGAGGGCGTTGGTTTCCAAGAAGATCATCTTGCTGTATGGATTTCTTGATTATTTTAGACAGAGTGAATACTTGTTCAGTTTTTGTAGTGCCTGACTTTAATCGTTTTGGTCCAGTCTCCACCCCCAGGCGTTTTTCTTCACGGATTGTCCAATATTGCTTTGGGTTTGAATTTGAAAATCTCTTTTAACGGTATTGAAATTGTGTACAATAATGAATTACTAAAATATTCAAACACCTGCACTTAAAACGAAGGTATTCTTATTCTCACGGCAAACACTAATAAATGTTTTCCTTATTTCCGTGAAAGGGAAACAATTACTTATAAAATCAATCCCTTCACTGTTGGGTGGCAGGGTGGGGATGGGCGGCGAGTGTGACAGGGTGGGGATAGGGTGACATTGTTTGGATGACAGGGGGAGGGGTGGCAGGGTGGGGTGGGTGACTGGAGGTGGGATGGGTAAAAGGGTGGGAGTGGTATGCACTTTCAAACCTTTGATCTATAACAAAAGAGGAAACATTGGAGCCCCTCCCCTCCTCCCCCCCCCTCTGAAGCAATGTACCTCGTCTATGGAATTCACTGCCGCTTGACCTCAGGACACAGTACAATCTTTCAATCTTCAAACGACAGCTCAAAACTCATCTCTACAAACGGGCACCTCCAATGATCAGATTTAACCATAAACAACTATTATTGCAAAGAGCAGTGGGGCTATTAGAGATTGCACTTATACGTGAGAATTAATAGGGTGCAGCTGGACTCGTGTCACCTCAAAATCTAACTGAAATACAGAATGAAAAGAGACTTCGCCTCGACAATGAATCGAGACCACCACCCCACTCAGTGCAGCATTGTGTGCGGCGTTTTGAATTATATATAAAAATGTTTACTGTGCCTCACCGGGTTTGCTAGTCTGACAATTAATTGAGCGACACTATTACAACTAAAATACAGGTTCGACAAAACTCGAGGGTGGAATAAAAGTTAGAAATATTTGCCGATTAATTGAGTATTTAGTTTCCGCTTGAATAAGAATAAACAACGTGTTTTTCTCAAAGAGGTATTCAAGGAGTTCCACGGCCTATTGCCCTTCATGTTTGACACTTTTTTGAGCTTTAGTAAACTCATTATTGAACTGAATACAGACCACGTTTTGAAGCCTCGGTCGATTAGGCTCATGTTTCATGGTAATTAAAGAAAAATAACTTTCTAGATCAACGCATTCAAGCTTTTCTTACTACCCATCAATTATTAATGATGAAATCGGACACATGTTACGCAGTGTATTGTGTTTACATGCCACTTCAACAATAACTAGGTCAAACCATGGAGGAAGAAAATAGACTTCCTCCATGGTCAAACCCAATTTTGCTTATAAAAACCCCTCACCCTTGAAACCCGAGCTCAAAATACTCCAGTTTACCTCTACCACAAATAAAGTCCACATAGGAGACATGGGTATCAATTCCCTACGATGCGTTGCAGTGCAAACCGGAACGATGCTTGTAAACACGTCAAGAGCATCTAAGTTTGAAATTTAATATCAACGGCCATATCGGGGCCGAGGGGTTCGATCATTCAAAAGGCACACTGGGAAAACGGAAATGGTTAAAGGCACTGGACACGTTTGGTAATAATAATTGTTATGTCAAAGACCAGTTTTTTTCAATTGGTTTTTACCAAAACATATGCATATAATAACAAATCTGTGAAAACTTGGGCTCATTTGGTCATCGAATTTGCAAGAGAATAATGGCGCCAGGAACAAACACCCTTGTTGCATTACTTTGTGTACTTTGTGGATCCATGATAAAAGGCTTCAGGCCGGATGTCTTTTATTGTTTGAGAAAAAATTATCTGGTCATTAATTAGCCTTCGAGAAAGACTCTGCTAGGGTCGAAACGTCAGGCCATTGACTATTTTTTGCAAAAAAATTGTCCCTTTAAAAAAAAACTACTTTACTTCAGAGGGAGCCGTTTCTAACAATGTTTTATACCAAGTTTGTATGCTAAAAATTTTTGTTTGAGCAATTACCAATAGTGTACATGTCAGTGCCTTTAAGGATGAGAATTCCCAGAGCTAAGACGTTCTTATGTCAAGATGTAGACCCATTGGAGATTTGAGATGAGTTGTGAAGAAATTGATACCCGCGTGAGGTCAACAGGTTGATGGAATTAGAGATGATTAAGTCCCTTGTGATGTACGGGTCACCTATTGGCGCGTTGGGTTTTGTAAGTGCGCGGTGCGCTTGGGGACACTTCAGCACAGTAGACAGAGTTGTGATTCACTCATTGAGTTTATGAGGGGTTGATATGTAAACTGCGCTGGTTCGGACGCCCACACACTCAAGCGTGTCCCTCTTTTGCTATTGCTATAACTGAACCTGTTTGAAAAATGATGAATTGGGTCTTTCTGCTAATTGGATCAAAGCAAATGACAAATTGATTATGTTTTTCTTATCAAATGAATATTGGATTACAGTTGATTGGCTGATTGAATAATAACTAAATCACTGGTGTCAATCAAGAAACGTAACATTGATTATACCTAAATACATAGAACATGTTAATTTCCAGGACATAGCACGCCGAGTAATAAATGAAAACCACTTGAACAAAATATTCTGAATAAAACCACACTCGTCAAACATTATGCAATCTTTTCTGAGTGATGTATATTTCCTAAACCCAACTCAATTATCGATTTTTCCAAATTCCTAGTGGACACCAACAATGGACATGCTGTTCATCCAGCGAGCTTAATATTTGACAATGTTTACAAAAGCACTTGAACCGTACTTGAACCGTACGCCGTGCATGCAGTAAACCATCCTGCGATTGCCAGCTTCAATCAGTGTCCATAGAGCTGCTTATCTAAGCAGAAAATACTGCTTAAATAATTTCTGCTAAGCAAAATTAATCAGGATACCAGCCACAGACAGTACATGTTTACCTTCCCATTACATAATGTCAATGTTTTTGCACCAGTTATGGGTGCCAAGCTATAGAACTGTAACTGTGGTTATGCTTATCACTCAAGGAAAGTTGTACAAAGCAGAACAGTTTTAATTTCTCGTTAGAGTATCGGTCGTATACAGTTGCTCATATCATGATCAGCACACCGTATTGCCAGACTTGCCGTATTTTATTTGAAACTGTGCAATAAATAATCTCCGAGTGTTGAATACCACCAATAACTTTTATATATCCACGGGGAGTGTACAACTTGACTTGAGCAATAACTCAGAAAATATCTATACAGAAACAAAATATTACATTTATGGTAATTTTATATTTGGTTTCGTCTCAGAGGGCCAGTTTTATCGCCCTGGTGGCACCTGCATTTTTTAGCCGTGAAAAAGAATTTTTTTTTCCGGGAGGCCATTCCTAGGATAAAGAGTCGTACCATTCAGGATATCCTAGACTGCATTCTATTACATATGAGATCATGTCCTTAGGGAGACAAAATATCCTGGTACAACTTGGACAATTGTACATGAATGCCCTACGTAAGGTCCGGGTGATGGAATGGGCTGGATTTACTATCTCAAAGGTCAAAGGCCGGACGAGGCTCACAGCACATTTTTGGCGTAAATCACGAGCCTCATAGTGACGTCAGACGTTCTGGCTTTGAACGGACAAACTTCAACTCCCAGTTCCGTCTTATATTTTTGTGATTCCCGTAAATGCATTTTTTTCTGTACATCAAAATTGCCACTGTCGTAGTGCTTTTATTCTGTCTAAATCGATACAAAACAGGGAATCCAGGGAAAACATCAGGAAATGGTTGAGAATCGCACAACAAAAATTGCTTCCCGTTTGCCTCCTGTTCATAGTCCATCATGGAGAAGGGTGGAGTCATGACAACGAAACAGAACAATCAAACAAACAAAAAGACAAACACCCCAACAAACGAACAAACAAACAAACAAACTAATCAACAAACAAATGTATAAATCATGAATGCAGTCATAATACTAAATGAGTATTTATTGTTTGAAACATCGTGGTTTCTACAACAACGATGTAACGAGCGTTTATCCCTCGTCCTTCGTACTCCACAAAACAGGAAATCTAGTAGCAATTACTGTCAAAAAACCTTCGCAGTTCTAATGACTCAGTCGTCAAGTGTAGACGTTTATGCGTTAATGACTCTAAAGACGATTAGCTCTTAATGTTTGTCAGATTTAATACAATCACGCAAAGCAAACGATGACACGAAAGCCTGTCAGCCCCCACACATGGCTTTAAAGGCACTGGACACTATTGGTAAATTTACTCAAAATAATTTTTAGCAAAAAAAAAAAAATTGGTAACGAGTAATGGAGAGCGCTTTTGATAGTATAAAACATTGTCAGAAACGACTCCATGTAATGTATGTAGTTTTGGAGAAAGAGGTAATTTCCCAAGACTTCACACCGAAAGCCTTTTATTAGGCATCGGAAAGCACACACATTTGTTCAAAAAGGATGTTTTACCCCAGTATTCTCTTGAAATCTCGCTGACCAATTGAGTCAGAATGGTTATTTTATACATGTTGGGATACACCAAGTGAAAATACTGGTCTTTGACAATTACCGAAGGGCTGGTGTCCAGTGCCATTAAAAGGCTCCAACAGTCTTGAAGTCTTATTTTAGGCATCTGGAAGCACACAGATTTGTGCAACAAGGATGCTTTTTCCTTTCATTATTCTCTCGAAACTTCGATGACCAATTGTGTCAAAATTCTCACAGATTTGTTATTTTATACATGTTGGGAAATACCAAGTGAGAATACTGGTCTTCGACAATAATACCAAACATGTCCTGTGCCTTTAATACAATTACACAGTCAAAACACTAAAGCGAAAGCCACTCACATCCCCCACATGTTGCTATAACTCGTCTCCGAGAGAGTGTGACCACCACCGAGTTTGCTGGCAGCGCTTATACGATTAAAAACCTCGATACACCCCGCAGTAGCCAAGGCTGAGTTGCAATAATCGAGTTGTTGATTGTGTACTGATTGGTAACTCATTTTTAGGCAAACGAAAGGAAAAATGTGTTAGGTGGGCTGGCTTAGCAAAAAAGTGTCAACCAGTTACAAGAAGCAAAAGATATGGGAAGAAAACCATAGCCAGTCAATTTCAAAGTTAGAATCTATCAAATTTGCAATCGGTAGCCTAAACGCTTCTCAGACTCAAAATTTGGGGCATAACAACTGATTTATTTTGCCCTTATAGCCATATTACTTCGAAGTGAAAAGATTCTCAAAATGCTTTTTATTATTGAAAGTTGTTTTACCTTCTACCAAGAACGGTTTTTTTATATTGCCATTCATAGGAGTGGTTACCACACGAGACCCTTGAATAACCGAGAGATAAAAGAGAAGGGGGTGTATCACACAAACTCCGCCCCCTCCGTTCACTCTTTGTTTACCATCAAGTCACGTGCACGTGTTTTAACGCACCAAGAACAGCTATCTTCCAATGAGCTGCCTCCTTTTATCTCAGTGAGGGCGCTGTTTGAGAGTGTGACGTCATATGCAATGGGTCAAAATGATGTCGCCATTCATCCACACTCATACTCTCAATGGACACCAGTCAACTCGCTCCCAGCAAAGTAGCCCACTACAAAGTCGCCCCTAGCAAAGTCGCCCATGAAAAAGTCGCCCCTCACTTACAAAGTCGCTCCCTGTCAAAGTCACCCTCACCGCCCCCAATAAAGTCGCCCCTACCAAAGTCGCCCAGTGTCTACTTGACTAAAATGAAATACCGCGGCGTTTTTCTGGGACACTTATCGGCTGTTAATTTTGTCGTGGGCGACTTTGCTAGGGGCGACTTTGTACTGGGCGACTTTGATGGGGGAGGGGGATGACTGGTATTCAACTCAACAAACCAAAAAACTAAATTTGTACCTAGTTTTCTCAACTTAATGTATTCTTTACAATAATTGCCTAAGCCTCTTTGGGAAAATAAAATATTATGATGTATAATTATATTTTCACTATTCACTACCACGTAAACAAAGAACTAAATCTCGTGGCTCTGCCGCAATGTCCCAAATTTCCCATCAATTGAATTCATTTTCATTTCAATACAAAACGAGGTATGACTAATTGGTCTATAATGACCACTAATGACTGATTGTTGACAGGGCTATTAGTGTGACGGGGGCATTATTGACAATTGAAGGATATTGTTATGTAACTATGCTGAAAATTACTTGAGAATAATCACTTTATTTGAGCTCATAATTATTATCAGATATGACAGTAGTTTAAAACGGATTTCATGTGATGATTAATGGAATCAACAGTTAATATGAATATTGACGATGAAAGGCTTAAAGGAACACATTGCCTTGGATCGGACGAGTTGGTCTATAAAAAGCGTTTTGTAACCGTTTTCTATAAAATGCATATGATTGGAACGATGTTGTAAAAGTAGAATACAATGATCCACACAAATTTGCATCGAAATTGCGTGGTTTTCATTTTACTGCGCGAACTAACACGGTCGGCCATTTATGGGAGTCAAACATTGACTCCCATAATTAATGGCCGACCGTGTTTGTCGAAGAGGTAAATCTCGAGGAGGAATCTTGCGTTTTAATATACCACACCTGTTTACTAATTGAGTTATAAAGTCTGTACCTAGACTAGCCCAATATATAAAAGGAATATTTCTCTTTGTGCTGTACATGAAAGGCCGCCAGGGATACACCATTACACTTGCCAACCTGTTGTTTATACAGGATGGACCTTTTACTATACCTTTCGGCTGAAAATTTGAAGAGTAAATCAAATCATTTAAGTCAAAGAAATAGGAGTCAGAACATTGAGAACATCCGAAGTTGATTATTCACGCTGGTATTGATTACAGACCAAAATGCCAAATATTTACCGTCCCGTCAGCGGCAGCCATTTTGAGTAGTGATCGATTCGCAGATTCTCTTCTGCGCATTAAATATAGTATGGAAATGGGTGCCCTATACTTTGTGATCTATGTACAAAATATATAACAAAAATACTCGGAGTAATTGTTGTTCCCGATTTGGGGTCGAACAAAGACAAAACTAAGGCAGGATAAACCAACCATCTCAAGAATTAACGTGCCGGCGCTATCAAGCCCTATACGTTGGCGGCGTCCGTATTTCGTCAACATCTTTATTCGGTTGCCAATCAGAAGCAATACAGCCTTTAATCATTAATAATAATAATAATAATAATAATATTTAACATTTGTATTGCGCCCCTTACATACAAAATGATCAGAGGCGCAGAACACTTGTTAAAAAGCACAGAGTGGAAGAAAAAGACAAAGAAAAAAGACAGGTCACCAGGCCAGTGCCCAAACAAAAGTATGGGGATACGTCTGTCCCGCCAACAGAGAACTAATTAACTACTTATTACATAGGCCTATCTCTGCTGGCATCGGTAATGTTATCTATCTATTGTAACCCTATCTATGCTAAAATTCTTAACTAACTGGCAAGGTGACCATAGAAGAAGACATAAAAAGCTAAAAAGCGGTATTAAAATTAAAAGCGGTATTAAAAAGATAGGTTTAAAAAAATTAACCAGTCAGTTTCCCTTGTGGTTTCCTATTTGATATTATGTGTTTACCTTTACGATTATTTCCCCTTATCCGTCATAGGTAAAAAGATGTGCGTTCCAGCTACTCTTAGGTTAAACCAAATTGGTGCCGATTTCACGCGCAAATCACGCAGAAGCCAAAGCCTAATCGGACGTAGCATTAAATCGATTTATTTGCCCTTACGGGGGGAGCAGAAAGAGCGCGTATCCGCGAGGACCTTTAGGGGGGAGAAACGACACTGGGACACCGCCGAGACTGCTGAGGCTAAATGGCATTGTAATTGAATTAAGAATGGGCTGGCTGAGTAAAAATGTTAGTTTGTATCAATTTTGCTCCCTGGTGATTTTGAAGTAGTAGAATGTGAGTAGTGTCGAAGGAGTATAAGAAATAATTATATTTATTTTATTTATTTATTTTCTTTTAATTCTTCGGACAAAATAATTAAACAAGCAGAGGCCGTCCAGGGGAAGGACAAAAGTAAAAAAAAAAAAAGAAGAACAAAAAAGACGTGCCCTCCCATACCTTGTATAGAGCTGTTCAGACGAATAAAGTGCATAACAAATTATTTATTAAAAAAACAAAAACAAAAAACAGTGTCGATAAAATGACATAAATATCTCATTTCCAAAACAGACGTATTAATATTTAATACCTGGTTGCGCTAAGCAATATTGTCCCTGCTTACTACATTAAAGAGTTCAGTAAATAGGTAGTCCAGAATTGATGAAAGGTACAATTTGAGGAGAGGGTTTGAATGGCGAATTCTTCATGCTTGCAAGCTGCATGTTCGCCAATGACTTCTTTGTTTCATTACCAGACAAACAACGACTTGAAACAAAGACTATACAAACATTCAAAGTTCCAGTGACTAGCGTCAATATTTGTGGGTGTACTTTGCTCTCAAGCCGGCACACGTCCCGAAGAGTGATGGCCATAAACGATATTACATGATCTATCTAACCTTAACCGCTAACATTTAAAAATCTAAAGGTTGCAATTAATTATACTTCCCAGTTTCATACTACCATCGATCAAAGGTCAAAAGATTCATTAAAGGGTCTGTACACGTTTGGTAATGACTGAAAGTTAAAGGCAGTGGACACTATTGGTATTTACTCAAAATAATTTTTAGCATAAAACCTTACTTGGTGTAACGAGTAATGGGGAGCTGATGTTGATAGTAAAAACAACATTGTGAGAAACGGCTCCCTCTGAAGTAACGTAGTTTTCGAGAAAGAAGTAATTTTCCAACGAATTTGATTTTTAGACCTCAGGTTTAGAATTTGAGGTCTCGAAATCAAGCATCTGAAAGCACACAACTTCGTGCAACAAGGGCATGTTTTCCGCGTGACAATGGTATTATAGTATTATTTCATGTATTATCACTATTCCATTTGCTTGTTAAACATAATTCTTTATTCACTCCTAATTGTTTTGTTTATTTGTTTGGATTTGTAAATAAAGTGAATTGAATTGAATTGAATTGAATGGTGTTTTTTTCTTCTAGTATTATCTTGCAACTCAGATGACCGATTGAGCTAAAATTTTCACAGGTTTGTTATTTTATGAGAAGACTGATCTTTGACATTTACCAATAAGTGTCCAGTGTCTTTTATGACAGTACAAACTTTCGTGGTAAGAAGTACAACACCTTGCATTTTGAGAAACATTTCACTTCGAAGCACTGCGGTTTTAGAAAAATATATCACCTTTATCCCCCCCCCCAAAAAAAATGTCTAATAAAAGAAGATTACCTCGCGCGGCAGTGCTTCTTGTATTCCTAAAATATATTCTTCATACGTGGAAATTATTCGCGCCTGAGTTTCGGCGATATCATCTTTTGAAACGACATTTTCTCAGGTTAATTTTAGTGTATACGTTTATATAGAACTAAAACAATAGAATCGTTCAAAAACAAAATGTATACATTGCCTCTGCCTTTAAAGGGAAGGTACACGTTTGGTAATTACCCAAAACAAATATTAACTTAAAATCTGACTTGGTAAACGAGCATTTGAGAGCTGTTGATAGTATAAAACATTGTGAGGAAACGGCTCCCTCTGACGTACCGTAGTTTTTGAGAAAGAGGTAATTTCTCACTAAAATAATAAAAGACTTCTAGCTAGAAGTTCTTTATTCCTATCCGAACGCACAAAAATTCGTCCAACCCGGGTGTTTTTTCATTCATTATTTTCTCGTAACTTCGATGACCGATTGAGCCCAAATTTTCACAGGCTTGTTATTTTATGCTTATGATGGGATACACAAAGTGAGAACACTGGTCTTTGACGGTTACCAAACGTGTACAGCCGTCGATTTCACAAAGAGTTAGGACTCGTCTTATCTCGAGTTAGGACGAGTAACTCGTCCTATCTTAGGAATAATCTTAAGGTCTGCATGCTACAGTGCAGGGTCGGGACTCGTCCTAAATCATAAGATTAATCCTAAGTTAGGAAGAGTTTTGTGAAATCGACAGCATTGCCTTTAAGATGAGCGTTTATCGATTAACATATTTTCTGCTCCGGCAAAGCGAGCGAGATGAAGTGATAAATATTGGGGATGTGGGGGCGTGAATAGATGCTGTTTGACATTCGGATAATAAATACCAAAGTAATGTAGATCTAAATCGAGCTGATGCAATATTTATGGCGTTAAAATGACATTATATTTGAAATTATAGTCTGTTTATAAGCATGTACCCACATACAAGTCAACCTGGGCGTCTATTTTTGTTCTGACGCACTCCATACAAAATTAATTGGGCCCAATTTCATTAAAGCATGTAAGCATAACAAATTTGGGAAGCACAGAATAATATTGCTGAACAGAAACTGGTTACCAATCAAAATTCCATAAAGCTGACAGTGTTGCAACTGGTGCCCTACTCGTTTTTGCTTATCAAAGATATTTGCGAAGCATTTGTTTCTGCTTAAAATGTTTATGAAACTGCTTCCAGGTGCTTTTCTGTTTTGTTGCTACTTCGAGGTACAGTTCTTTATTTAAGATCAAAGAACCAGGCTACCAAAATAAATCCTCTGTCTGCCCAATTGTGTTTGACCTTTTTAAAATCAATTTTCATAAAAGTCGCAGTGAAAACAAAATCCCTAAATACTTAATTACGCCGCTCGCTAGCAGAGAAGCCCACAACCTTGCACCAGTGACGTCATACCGATTGTATGACGTCACAATCCGCAGTGCCGATGACATCATGATTGATTGAGTAATTCAATTTGAAGATTGTAATCTTTAAGGATATTTTTAAGTCGAGATTAGATAAAGGCTTGCTGCTGTGCGGCAACTTCAACCCAGTAATCCCTTAAGGTGACTTCTCGAATACGAATACGTCAGTCATGTATTTTTTGTTTGTATGATGGGTGGGGGATCAATTCATACTTTCATTCATTCATTCATTTCTTTTATTTTTACCACACACAAAGAAAAGTGATATAATTGACATTAAATTATAATGATGAAGGAAAACATAAGTACAATAGGATTTTGTGTGAGGATGGACTAGTCTTCTCACTTGGTGTATCTCAACATACGCACAAAATAACGAACCTGTGAAAATTTGAACTCAATTGGTGGTCAAAGTTGCGAGATAATGATGGAAGAAAAAACACCATTGTCACACGAAGTTGTGTGTTTTCAGATGCCTGATTTCGGGGCCTCAACATCTAATTCTAAGCCTCGAACTCAAATTAAAAATAATATTTTAGTGGAAAATTCTCGAAAACTACGTTACTTCAGAGGGAGCCGTTTCTCACAATTTTGTATACCATCAACAGCTCTCCATTGCTTGTTTACCAAGTAAGTTTTTGGTTTATGGTACCGTTCGATTATTTAAATCATAAATGTAGATGTAAAAAAAAATAATAATAACATTCTGAAAATTTCATTTTTTAGATATCGCCGAAAATCCGGAGCGAAGTTCACGCAGGGAACTTCCTGGAATATCAATCTGAGAAGTAGAAATTCAGGGGGAAACTGTTATAGCCACATGACTTCGAAGTGTGTTTCTCAAAAATGCTTCATGCTATCAAAGGCTGCTGTAGGCTTCTAACCCAATATTTGTGTTGCCATTAATTTTATGAGTGATTAACAAACGTACATTCCCTCCAATATCTGTTGTTTTTACTAATATTCTAACCTCTGGGAAATGTATCGAGAAAAAAGTTCGAATTTTAGGTGTATTTAAATAAACCAGCACATGATTGATGAAATTTGTTTTCTTCACAATTTGAACATTTACCAACATTTCTGAATTTCATTCAGAATGTTGTTATTGTTGCTGTCGTTGTCGCTGTCGCTGTCGCTGTCGCTGTCGCTGTCGCTGTCGCTGCCGCTGCCGCTGCCGCTGTCGCTGCCGCTGTCGCTGCCGCTGTCGCTGCCGCTGTCGCTGCCGCTGTCGCTGCCGCTGCCGCTGTCGCTGTCGCTGTCGCTGTCGCTGTCGCTGTCGTTGTCGTTGTCGCTGTCGCTGTCGCTGTCGCTGTCGTTGTCGATGTTGAAAGCAGCATAACGAATTAATGTACACTTTAAAAACACTACCCCCTATGACCAGACAATATTTCACAAAAGGCGATGGTTTTGAAATACCCCAAAGACGATCGGAATGCATGCCGAGGCCTAAACTGATTAAGAACCCATATTTTATACTTTAAATATTGTTTCCATTTTGATTTGGAATAACATTCTTGTTATGACCACATACAATGGAATTTACCCCCACTTGATGTTTTATTTTGGAGTCCAGTCAAAAACAAAACAAAAAAACATACCCCACACGTGTGTCTAATCGTGATAAAAAAAAATACTAAAAACATTAAAGAAAAACTAGGGTCAGAAATATTCATATTTAAAGACACTGGACACTATTGGTAATTGTCAAAGACTAGTGTTCACAGTTTGTGTATATATGCATAAAATAACAAACCTGGCAAATTTGACATCAATCTGTCGTCGAAGTTGCGAGATATTAATGAAAGAAAAAACACCCTTGTCGCACCATGGTTGTGTGTTTTCAGATGCTTGATTTTGAGACCTCAAATTCTAAATCTGAGGTCTCGAAATCAAATTCGTGGGCAATTACTTCTTTCTCGAAAAATACGTCACTTCAGAGGGAGCAATTTCGCACAATGTTTTATACCTATCAATAGCTCTCCATTACTGGTTACCAAGTAAAGTTTATTGCTGTAATTATTTTGAGTAATTACAAATAGTGTCACTGCAATTTCCTCTTCCTATAGACAATTTTTTTTATTTTTATTTTATGCAAGTCGCCCAAAACAAGGCTAAAAGCCACTCTAGGTTAAGGGCTACAAGGAAGAAAACATAGACATGTAGTAACTCAGTGGAGCTGAAGGTAGGAATTGACATTCCTCTTAAAAAATGGAAGATCATAGGATGAAGGGAAACATGCACCAGGCAAGGAGTTCCAAAGAGATGCAGTACGAGGGAAAAAGCTACTAGAGTAGCTCTTTGTTCTCTATCTCGGCATAGCCACAGTATAAGGATGAGAACAAGCAGAAAGCCTGGTCTCGCGCTCAAACACCCTGACAGGAGGAACAAGGTTGGATAGACTGGTGGAACAATATGAAAAGGAAAGTACGTTTGGTAACCACAATAAAAACTTTGACTAGAAGGCTAGAGCAGCTTTCAATATAGTAACAAACATTTTGAGAAACATTTAATTTCGAAGTAATGATAAAAGATATCAATATTTATCCCTCCAAAATGGTAATGTGAGAAGCTTTACTAGATTGTGTATAATTCTCTCTGCGTGTACATATCGCTCCGGATTTGTGTCGATATCTCAAAAATGCGAACACCTTTTGAAATATAATTTGCATATTATGTTATTTTTATTGTATACATCTACGATTAGGATACAAACAATTGAACTGCTCTCAAAACAGTGGTATACTTTACCTTTAAAGGGAAGGTACACGTTTGGTAATTACTCAAAATAAACATTAACTTAAAAACTGATTTGGTAACGAGCATTGGAGAGCTGTTGATAGTATACAACAAATTGTGGGAAACGACTCCCTCTGAAGTAGCATAGATTTTGAGAAAGAGGTAATTTCTCAGAAGTCTTTTATTCCTATCTGAAAGCACACTTCCAACAAGGGTGTTTTTTCTTTCATAATTTTCTCGCAGCTTCAACCAATTGAGCTCAAATTTTCACAGGCTTGTTATTTTACGCTTATGTTGGGGATACACCAAGTGAAAAGACTGGTATTAATTGACAATATTACCAAACGTGTTTAGGGCCTTTAATAGAGTTATGTAATTGATACGAATAACCTAGATATAATAGCCTTTACGATACCACATTCCCCGCGCTGTTTCCGTCCACTTATAATTCCCCATTATTTACCATTCTACCCTTGATCTTTGCTCTCAGCTCCCGCAAAGACATCTGACATTAAACGGCTGAGGTCAAAAATAGGTGAGTGTTTACCATTAGTATTAGATTTATTTCCGAGAATGTTTTTGTGTGTTTTTCTATCAAACAAACAAGGAAACTATGGGGTGAACAGTGTTTTTTTTCAGGAGAAAGAAAAAGGTATTCTGATAAAATAATCAAAACACAGCAGTTCAAAACAGTCGTTCTTGTTTGTTTTATCATGATTATGATTATCGAACTTTTCAATGATAAGACAAATAAAAATAATTGAACTTGTAAACATTTAAAAAGTTTTTTTTCCCCTTAATTTTAAAGGAAGTGGACACTATTGGTAACTACTCAAAATAGTTATCATCATAAAACCTTTCTTGATTACTAGTAATGGAAAGAGGTTGGTAGTATGTAACATTGTGAGAAACAGTTCCCTCTATAAGTGACGTAGATTTCGAGAAAGAAGTAAATTTCCACGAATTTGAGGTCTCGAAATCAAGCATCAGAAAGCACACAACTTCGTATGACAATGGTGTTTTTTTCTTTCATTATTATCTCGCAACTTCGACGACCGATTGAGCTAAAATTTTCACAGGTTTGTTATTTAATGCTTATGTTGAGATACACCAACTGTAAAGACTAGTCTTTGACAATTACCAATAGTGTCCAGTGTTCAGCTCTCACGTTAGGTTTTTGCATGGATTAGACTCATCATGCCAAATCAGGCTTCGTGGACTTTCTGATAAACCAAAAAAGAGCACATGTGCTGACTTATAGTAGTATGGAGGTGATGCTTTGTATAGTTATTTGGTTTGCGGTAACACCATGTGTGTATCTACTTGCCAGGTAGAGTTTGTTCTTAGAGAACTATCTTTCTTTATTCACCGCCGCGGAGTAGATAATCGGAGGTTCGGGAGACTTCTCAGTTCTGAAAAGAACTTTACTGCTTTTTAACTATTACCAGGGCGGATGGTGTAGACAAAGACTAGACTGGACTATTACTGTAGCTTATAGGATCGTAATTAACTGTACGAAGTCAGTTCTGAATTGGTATCAACGTTTCGACTAGCTTGCTCTAGTCATCGTCAGGAGACTGGGATGCTTTGCAATGGATGTAGGCGACCAACCTAAGAAGTTCACATGTCAGATGATTTGTGCAAATTAAGACTCGCTGATTTGACAGGGCAATACGGAACGAAAACATCAAAATGTCAAAGAACAGGTGGTTGACAACAGCACTCAACGTTTCAATCAGTATGCTCTGATCGTCTTCAGGAGAATGCATGGACTATGCTGCTAAGCTGCCTGGAGATTAAGTGGTTTTTGGGCCAGGCCAAAACCAACACTACTCAAAACAACATTTACACATGGTGCTATTTACAAACCTCTCACCTAATTGCACTCCCTCGCACCTTCGTTGAAAGTTTCAAAATCTATAAGTATTACGAACAACTATTTTTGTAAAAACTTGTACTCAATGTCTCCCATGTCACGTGGCCTTTGTTTCAATGAACTCACAAGTTATATATAAGTTGTGATACACGAAGTGTGGGCCTTTGGACAATACTTACCGAACGTGTCCAATGGCTTTAAGTACTGCCTTGAGATTAACGGGTAGTTTGGCTTGGCTCAAACTAACGCTACCGCACATCTCACCTACTCACACCTTGTACTCACACCTTGCTAAGTCTCAAATCCACTTCAATCAGGTTTGGAAAGGGAAACAAATGTTTACTTTAAGTCCCCACGTGGACTTTATATCAATCACGTGTGAGTAACAAGGCATCAACCTTAACACGGAGGTGGCTTTGAATCCAGGGGGTATAAAGTTCAAGTTCAGAATGATAAACTGACCCCCGATCTGACTAGAAACACATGGAACATCAGGGTAAGGGGGTCGAGGGATTACTAAGCAACTCTGAGTCGGTTTTGGGCTCGACGATTCTTCGAATTCACGAAACCCACATCATCTGGTATTTCTGTGCGAACGTAACCCACGTTAACAAATTCTACAATTAGTTTAAAAGACGGAACTTTCTGGGATCGTCATTATACTGAGTCATCCTCATGTTCCGGATTAAGGACTATCCGGCACTTATGTTCCGGATTAAGGACCTTCTGGAACATAATGACATCGTTGTTGTCCGCCTTTCCAGCAAATAAGTCCCAAATCCGTGTCACATTGTGGACATAACTCTTGAGTTTGATCGAACACAAACATGATACACACAACTTAACAAGTCAGGCAACCAGACATGCAACTCAAGATCACAATTTTACAGAGCTGCTTATATAAGCACAAAAAATAGCTAAGCGCGATAAAATGTCGCTTACCAAAATAAGGTTACCAGCCAAAGTATATGTACAAGTTGTGACAGATATGCTGCTCATTGCTGCTTAGCTGTAAATTGTTAAGCAATATTTTTTGCTTGAGCAGCTCAATAAATTGGGCCCCATAGGCCTTTCGCGCACCAGTCCCAGTAACTTTAGCTTTTTGTATGGCAATTTTGCGGGACAATTTATTCTTACGGTACCCTACACCCTACTAAATAAATTCCCACTAAACATACTCCCATAACAAATACAGGGTTTTCACAGACAATTATTCATTGACACTCTCTAAATGCAAAAGAGTGAAAAAGCACTCTTTGAAGAGCCATATGAGGGACAACTCTTTTTCGAGTGGTCTTCCACTCTTTTAGATTGAATTTTGCATCTTTTTGAATGATTTTTCACTCTGTCCTGGAGTGAAACCCCTCTAAAAGAGTGAATAACCACCACTCTTTATAAAGAGCCATTTGAGGGACCAATCGAAATGTAAAGAAAGATGTTTTCACTCCTTTACATTTAGAGAGCACCTGAAATTGTATCCTCTGCTCAATTTGATATGGAGAGTCCTAAGGCCCGGTTAATTATTCTCCCTCCAGATAAAAACACCCCTACTACAGCAGTGTAGTATTCCAAACGTCCAAGCATCAATATCGGAAACTTGTCCCATACCTCTCGGCAAATAGGACAAATTTTTCAGGGCATATTGTCATTCAAAATAACTCAAGTTGGAAGTCAACAACCCCAGGTCACAATTGGGCAATTTTGGTTACACCTTCACCACTGTTATTAGTCTCCAATATAAAAGTTCCAATGGCTTTTACATCCTGCATGTCTTGAACAAACAACTTACTTTGTAAAAAAAATAAAAATTATAAATAAATTTCGATTTTCAGATGTTTCTTTTGACCCACCTACCCACAATTTCGATTTTTTTAAAAACATTTTTTTAAAACATTTTTGTGTGTGTATACTGTCAGAAACCCGGAGCAAAATTTACGGTCAGGCTCACCCGGAAAGTCAGTTTGTCATAGTTTTGATGAATTTTGACAAATATTCCGGGTTCAGATGATTGAAAAACAAGTCAAGGAGTTAAAACAAAAGTAAAAGGTTCCTATATGAAGATTGGAACTAGTTACGTACTTTACAATCAATATAAACCACAAGGGGAAACTGACTCGGTAAATTTTTAAATGATTTTGGGGGTTTGAACAAAGACAAATTTACCAGAGTGGGATTCGAACCAACGACCTCCGGATTAATGTGTACTTCTCAATCAGTACGCTTTTAGAGATTAAAGGAACGTTACAGAATTGGTAAGAAACAAACATCGTGAAGATCCCAGATTTACATAAAACTTACACGGTCTAATGAAGGTGATAGTAGAAAACATCCCTTGAAATATTTCTGTCTGAAATTTCATACTTGATGAAAAATAAATAATCTCATTTCGCGTCTGGAGTTTATCGCTCAGGGAGCGTTTGATTGATTTTTGTTTTGGCATCGATACAATACAAAATTTGTAATCGGTTTTTAACTATTCTCTCGTGACCCAGACGGCCAATCGATCTCAAACTTCTACAGGTTTGTCAGTATGTGTATTATAGTGGATTACATAAAGTGCGTACACTGCCAGCAACTTTTTTGCTAGCAAAACCAATTCTGCAATTATGTTCCTTTTTAACCAATAAATATAATATTGCCCCCATAATTACCAACACAGTAGTTTGTCTGTATACAGTCACCGTCCAGGACCGTTCTTTCTAAAGGCCCACGCGCCAACCCTGAGCCCCGGCATGTGAATCACTAATGGATTTAACTACCTATATACTACACACACGCAAGCCCCTTAAAGGTACTTTTGGTAATTACTCAAAATATTTATTAGCATAAAACCTTACTCGGTAACGAGTAATGGGGAGAGGTTGATTGTATAAAACATTGTTAAAAAACGGCTCCCTCTGAAGTGACGTAGTTCTTGAGAAAGAAGTAATTTTCAACGAGTTTGATTTCGTGACCTTAGATTTAGAATTTTGAGGTCTCGAAATCAAGCACCTGAAAGCACACAACTGCGTGTGAAAAGGATGTTTTTTCTTTCATTATTACCTGGCAACTTCGAAGACCAATTGAGCTCAAATTTTCACTGGTTTGTTCTTTTATGCATATGTTGGGATACACCAAGTGAGAAGAGTCTTTGACAATTACCAATAGTGTCCAGTGTCTTTAAGGCGACATGCCCTTTGACACAATCATCCCCCTTCTATACGCTGTGTATGTTCAAGAGCCTTCAGGGTACGAGTGGGTTCCCCAAAATTATGTAGGAGTTTTAAAGTTGGGGGTCGAAGGGTTAATAAGAAAACTGTTCCAGTGGGCACAAAGAATGTTCTTGTCTTCAGCGTCAAAAGTGAAAATAAAAGAGACTGTTCTATGTTTGTGGCGTGGGGCAATACCTTTTTCATGTGGGAATGTTAACTGAAGAGAGGAATTTGATATTGAAATAGTAGACGGTGTATATTGGTTTTAAAAACACATAAATTTATTAAATAATGAAGGTGTATTAAATATTCTTATAGTTATGTTACATTCAACCGACAGCTGCGCGTGCGCAATATACCTTCAAGGCACGGCAACACAATAGTAAATTATTTAAAGCAACTTAATAACGGTGATTTCTGATTACAAAACTTACTTTTCAAAATGTTGTCCTCTACCAATATACTGTGGAATGTTTTGGTTTCAAATCCTGCCAAGGAAGTGGCCCTATGTAAAATCCATGAACTTTTAACCATGGTGTTCTCACGGAATATAGCCACCATACTGTTGATCTCATGTTTATTGTTGTATTATGACATTTTGAAAACCATGCAGGACCATGGTGAAATGATTGGACTGAAAGTCCGGATATTAATCTTGAAGTATTTCGAGGAAAAGCCATGGTTACGTCTCAGCAAGTCTCATGGCTGTGACCAAAGCCTTGGAAGATCAGGGTCATTAGTCTGTGGTCGGTCCTCGGCCACCTGAGTGATGGTCAAACTACGGCCACCTGATCATGGTCAGACGACCACCTGACCATGGCCGGAGCCACCGTGGTCCCGTAATTAGACCACAGGACTTACAAGGTTGAGGGTTCGAATACTATCAAAGCTATGTGGCTCATTTCACCCTAGAAACCAACTCATGATTGAAACGTCCAACCCGAGTTTTTGCCAATAAAACTATGGAAAACCCACAGTGCAAAGCAAAAACAGACAGCCTTTACACAAATATTCAAACATGAGTTGTCATTTTGAGAAACAAACCAACAATGATCATAAGAGATATTTCAGCTCATCGTACAGAAAATTAATTTTGGTCACAATCTTTTTAACAAAAGGAAAACTCTATTACAGAACCAAGGCTCAAATGACAGAAAAAGGCAGGCTCTTTTTCAGTAACTGGAAGTATCTGTCACTATGAATATCAGGTATGACTGATCCATAAAGGTTTTAATTTAGAGCAGTAATAATATGTTCGAGTTGACTGCAAGGAGTCAATCAGTAATGAGTGAACGACAGGACATTACGCGTGTAAGCATTTCCCCAAATGAAATGTTGCTTGCAGCAAATCTATACTACTTACAGTCTGCCAACACTCCTTTTACAGCCTAGCCACGCGTGTGCCTTCATGGTCGAAGCACCTAGGCATTAATAAATCCTGCTCAAAAGTACACACCACGTACTTGAACCAATGAAAGTGATGGATGGACACAAGGTTGCGAAAATCCTATCCACGTGCCGTCACGTGACTGTAACATTAATCACTTGGGGATGATGGGGGAGGAGGGAACCCTGTGACGTCATCAATGACCAGTGACGACGGGTATATAAAGGGACCTCATAGATGTGGTTGAGAGATCATTTCGTTTTATGTTCCTCTGCTGGCGGGTTAGTTAATAGTCCGTGTGAATGGACGTGCGGGTACGAGGGTGACACTCAACACATCGTCTCGCTTCTAGAAAAAAAACTTCCTGCGTGCTATCTTGGACTCAAAATGAATCTGATTCAATTCAACGACTGATCTTTGTTCACACTCATTTTTTTAGCCAACCTCATCAGACAAAACGTCAAGAGATACCGACCAAACCACCAAGACAAATAGCACACGAAATTCACCGAAAGGTTATTTTAGCAACTCATCATTTTCACCAGCTTCACATTCAGCTCTTTTCACCAGCGTCGTCAGACAAAACGTCAAGAGATACCGACCAAACCAACCAAGACAATTATTAGCAGACGACTTCGCCGAAAGGTTATTTTACGCGGCAAAAACATTATTTGAACTGGAACTTTAAAGGAAGATATCAGTAACAATACAACGATGGAAGTAAAAGTCCAGTGTGTTCTAACAGTTATGTGTGTTACAGTCTGTCTAGCGGCATTCATACGTGCAAGTTCTGCGGACGCAATCGTAAGTATGCATTTATAGTTGTATTTAATTGTAGCAAAGTTTTACCAGGTCGGACCAAAGTTGTTTAAATTTGTTATTAGTTGAAGTAGAGTAGCCAGAGTGTTGCTAAGCTAAGGCTGGTGGGAGTTACACAAGATCCCGTGACGCTTTAGCTGATAACTCCTTTCTGACAAACGTAATACTCTGTTATTGCGGGCTGATTATAAGTGAAGATGGGTACTTCGTCAATGAAAGTGTGTGTTGATTTTTTATTTATTTAAATGGTAGCATGGTGCTTATTAAGGGAATAAAAGTGTAGTGTAGCGACGAGTTCTTTCACGGCTGTTTAAAACAGGCAGGGTCGTTGCCGTGTGATAAAGGCCCGAGCCGACGCGAGGGACTTAAACCCTGCAAAGTTTTAAACAGCCGTTAAAGAACGAGTCACTACTCTGTTATTCCCATTCATAAGTGCCTTTTTGGTTAAAATGCGTAATAAAGTAAGAAACTCTGTAAAACTTATCGTTTCCGACGTGCTTGTTGCATTGTTATGACTGAAACGCCTATTTCCGACAGTTTCCGGTTCCGTTCGTGCGCGTATAGTCTTGATGCAATACGTTCTCGTATTTCCATTCACACAAAGCGCGGCCAACTCACCGACAGCGCCCGCATCTCCCGTAACAAGAAACGTCTTGCACCAAGACTAGCGCGGTATCCGCTCACAACCGGTTATAAACGCCGGTCATTATCAAACGTTTAAACACCCCACGTGACGCGCTCTCCACAATAAGGATAACGAAACTGTATGAGGTAATTGGACCAGTCAGAAACAGGATACTTGCACGACGCGGGCCACACCTCCATACATTGGTCATTTCCCTTTAGTTTATTTTACTCCCAAAATGGCGAACACAGGATAGGCGCTTGTAATGAGCGCCGCACATTGTGAAATGTATCAATATAATGCCTGAAGTCTTTTAATATTTGAGCGAGAATTTCTTTCTCTAATCTAAAACTACGGTTACCTCAGATGGAGCCGTTTCTCACATTGTTTTATACTATCAACAGCTCTCCATTGCTCGTTTCCAATTCTTTTGTTATTCTAACAATTATTTTGAGTAATTACCAATAGTGTCTAGTGCCTTTAAGCTGGTATTGTGTCTCTGCTTACAGTTCCTCGTCTGTGCTCGTCTTATAACAATTCTTAATTGGCAGTGAATTCGGTTTGAGCGCCCAAAACAGACAACTTGTATTTATCTCTAAGCCATACACAGGATGTTTTGCACCATAAACAATATCTCATTACATCATCGATCTGGGTTATAACTCGGCTGTAATGGTTAAACAAATACTTGAGCAGTCTCGCTATTTTTAAGTCCGGTATATATAAAGTCAGCGACGTTTATAAACACCTGTAAATAACCATTAGGGAAACAGGATACTTCAAGTCGGTAATGGGATGACGTGCGACAGCTTAAGCATTTTTTTTGTGATCGGTTTGTCACGGTGTGTTAAAACTGTTTGTCTTTTCCACCAATAAAGATCCGTTGATTTTCCACCAATACAGATCCGTTGAATTTCATTATTAACACCATTCTTATTCTTTGAAAGTTACTGTTATTTTTTCAAAACTTTTGTTTTTTTTAGCTAATACTTTTTTTTTTAATTTTTTTTATTTTATTTTTTTTTACCAATAAACAGTTTAATGTAATTGTTATCTTTATATAGGTTTGAAAGATTGTTTTTCAAATGTTGTTTCAAACGTCAGCCCAGCTCATCCCAGTGCGGGTATATGAAGCAACTCTTACAAGCTTGATACGCCTGCAACCACGTGGACCTCCTGCTGTCCCTCTTTCGTTTATAGACCATGTGAACTTTGTATAAAGTGTGACCCTGTGCATTCTTTGGGTATTCTGGCAGGCAAGATACTGCACGGGTCTTATGGGAACGATGACATTTTGTTTCATAATTTCCACATTAATCCAAAAGTTATGAAAGTAAAAGCTGGAAAAGTTTCGAGATGTGCCCCCTTTCAACATATCAAGTTTAGGTTGATAGGAATGATAGGAATTAGACAGTGCAATCTCCATGAAATTTAAGATTTGATGCTTTCTTCCATTAGGCTGTGTACAAATCATCATGCCTGCAGGAAGTCCAAATTCTGTGGCTCTTTTGTAAACATGTGATGTTTTTGTACACCTTTTCCAACTGTGGACCTTTCCCGAACCATGGACTCTATTGTCCTTTAGTTATAGGTCCACGGTTTAAATGTGTATACATATAAGTGCACACCTCCCTGTAAGGCAACTTTAGAGTAACGTCAAAAACGAAAGTGAATTTTGGACATGGCGTGGTCACGAGAACCTTCAATCAATTAAGAAAATATTCCAATTATCATCCAGTGAGGTATAGACCTTTGACATTATACCATGTTAAAGTGAGCAGATGTAAGATGGAACTAATTTTCCACCTGATTTCACTTGAAAGGTCAAACTTTTTAAGGTGTCTCGTTTAATTATTTGCCTGTTCATGGCGGTTAGTTTGTTTAAAGATTTCGTTTTAATAATAATAATAATATCGAAGTCTTATGTAGCGTACGTATCTACAAAACAAGGTATTCAAGGCGCAGAGTATTTTCAAACTTTCAGAAAGATAGGTAATTGCAGTGATGAATGTTGAGACCCAATTATTTAGCACATTATAAGGGTTTACAAGGTGCTCTGGCGCATACAGCAGCCACAGCCAGGAACACCGGGGCGAACCCCCTTCTCTTTTTGAAAAGTGCACTGGGTTCTTTTACATGCGTTACACGACACATGGGACCAACGGCTTTACGTCCCATCTGAAGGACGAATCAATGGTTAAGTGTCTTGCTTAAGGACACAAGTGTCACAACTGATCAGAAACACCAGAGTTTGAATTCGGTGCTCTTGTCCGCTCGGCCACAACACTTCCACAAATGAAGTTTAATAGTTTTAGGAAGTTTAATAGTAGTGGCTTCTTAAATAGCACTTATAAGTGTACACAACATAGTGTACATGTGAAATGGAAGTTTAGATTGCATTCTTATTCTGGTAAGCATAATTTAATCATGCATAGCTATTTGTGCTTAAGCAGCTCTATGAAGTTGGGTCCTGTCTGGCGTAATAACGATCCTTTAACTGTGATGTCACATTTTCAGGCTACACACAACTGCTTTCAATACCTTGGGATTATTTGTCATATCTGGGCAAAGCAAACTTGGCAATTTCTAGATTGTGAGTTTGTTGTAATCAGGCACTAGATCAAGAGCTTTGGGGCAAATCATGATTGAAGCTCGTATTAACTTCTGCCCCTTCCAGGAATCGCACCCATTTCGGGATGTATAATGATCTAGTACCTTTGAGGACATCAATATCCCTAATTGGGCTAGACCCTGGGGCGACAAGGACCCGTTTTGTGTCAGTTATCGTGAGTCAGCTGACTTTTGTTAAAGCTATATTATGTTCTTCGGACACAGCACAATACATTGAACTTAAAATCTAACCACAATTTATGACTGGGGAGGTCTGCGGTTACGCAATGAAAAGATCGCCAGGGGATGGTTGTAATGTGTCTTTGTTTCCAGGCGAATCAGTACATGTGGCGTACCTACGCGATGATAAAATATTTCTGACGAAAATAAAGTCACCTTTAAAACCACCACTGACTCAGCGCTTAGTTATGGTAAACCTGACACCTTTAAAAAAAAAAAAAAAAAAGAAGCTCATCAGGTTGTTGTTTTAATTTAATTTGTTGATAATTACTGGAATTGAAACATTTTCCTGGAGATACAATTTCCACTTGACGTCACAAAGTGTAAATTCTGCCATCTTTACGAAATTGCATTGATTTCCATAATTAGAGATCAATGACCCCTTGGATGACGTCACATCATTTTAAAAAGCGCCCTCTCTGAAGCAAAAGCGTCTGTTCTGATACCAAATGAGGCAAATCTGCGTTTCGCTCGTCCCCAGCGCCTTGCTTTAACCAAAGGCGCTGGGCTGGGCAAACGTATCATGCACTGTCATTGGTACGCTTCTGGTACGCTGGCGGTCACGTGTACGTTTTTACGCACCAATGAGCTGCCTCTATTTGCCTCGGTGAGAGCGCTGTTTGAAAGTTTGACGTAAGCAAGGAGGTCTGTAAGAATTTGAATCCAAGTGACGTAGCTCAAAGCCAAAACCTACGCATGGCCGTTAATCAGGAACTATTCCATTACAGAACTTACAAATCTATAGTAACCTTTAATACAAAATCCTGCCCCAGACGGAGAGAATACTCGCTAAAAAAAAAATACCCGGTGCATTATAAAAGGACATCTATGTTTTCACTTGATGTACATCCATACTGGTTTGTAATGGACCAGTGCAATATGATACCTGAGAGCGTTAAGCACGTAACTAGCATGTGATGATAGATCAATGCAGTATCAATGCGAATCAAATAATTAGCGCAAGATCGGTTTACATTGAATCCAAGATGGACACTGATTGATTTAGGTGCAGGTGTGAGGCAGGTGCTAGACCACTGACTGATCTCTATGGATGTTTACGAGCGTTTGCTTTGTAACATCAAACTGGGTAAGGAGCCAGGCTATAAGCTATATTTAGGAAGGGGTCTTGTTAAACGGGAAGGAGGGATGACGAGAATAAATGTCTATAAAGGGCAAATAATGCATTTGAAAAGGAAAAACGTATAATATGATTAATCTGTAAAAAAAAAACAATACAAAAAATCACAATCAATCAAAAACTATAATGTTTTTTTGCTTTGTAGAAATACTACCACGTCCGTCAACAGTTATAGTTTTGCATTTTAGCAATTCATTTGCATGGTGGAAGTAAAATTAGGTGAAGTTTACGAAAAAACACGTGTAAGTCTCTTTTGAGTATTGTTGGTTCTTAGAAGAACGTGGTCCAATTTCATGGCGCCGTTTAAGCGGAAAATATTGCCTAACAATTGTATGCTAAGCAGAAATCAGTATTATCCCAGTTATAAACGCATATCCGCGCATATTCGTCACTCAGTGAAGCCCAAGGCGCTTTAACATTTAGTATTTTCGTGGAAGGTATTTTGGGATATGTTTGAATTATGAGACCTGAAAATTTGCTGCAAATAAAGCCAGGAACAACAAGTCTTTAAAACAGAACCCTGGCGCTTGACAATTCTTTTCATTTCATTTCATTTATTTGGTGTATCTCAACATAATATGTACAAAGTAGCAAACCTGTGAAAATTTGAGCTCAATCGGTCGTCGAAGTTGCGAGATAATAATTAAAGAAAAAACACCCATGTCACACGAAGTTGTGTGCTTTCAGATGCTTCATTTCGAGACCTCAAATTCTAAATCTGAGGTCCCGAAATCAAATTCTTGAAAGATCTTTCTCGAAAACTACATTATTTCAGAGGGAGCCGTTTCTCAAAACGTTTTATACTATCAACCTCTCCCCATTACTGGTTACCAAGTAAGGTTTTATGATGATAATTATTTTGAGTAATTACCAATAGTGTCCACTGCCTTTAAAACCTACTTTTACTGATCTTGAAGGTAATTAGGGCACCAGTTCATGAATACGGGCAACATTGGGGTTAGATTTCTCCTCAGACAGTAGATGACAACTTTTCATCTATCTAAGTACTTCCTGAAAGATTGAAGAGAGAGGTAAAAGGGGCCACGAGTGACAGACAGCGCCGTAGAAGTTGATGGGGAAAATATACGCATCCAAACATAGACGTCGCAATTTCAATCAGTTGGCTCCCAAGAAATCAGAGCAAAGTTGACATTTTTGGGGCTGAGATGATTTGCAAAAATATATATTTGATATTGGTGTCCTTTTAGGGCCATTTTCGGATTCAAGAAGGAAAAGTGAAGTCAAAGAGTTTATGCACTATAAAGCACATGCATCACTGAGATTGCGAGTGTTCAAAGATCTTGGTTAAGTCCCCTGATTGTACAATACAAACAATTGGGGTATTTTCTAAAGGGGCTCGTCCGACTATTGCTTTTCCTTCCAGCCTCAGTTTGGCGTAATTTACAATAACCGTATCAATGCGCTTTACATTTAGTGCCCCATGGTTATTGGGCAATAACATTCCTTTAATCTTTCTCAGCTCCCTGGGAGTATACATCCCCGGGTAACTGTAGCGTTCACAATGCCTTGCATGCACAATATCAACCTCTACCCCAGATGACCATTGATACCATTGGGTGAAGAGAAGCAATTATAGTAAAGTATCAATTTGCTCAATGAAAAACAGGCGCCTGGGATCCGAACCCACACTCCGATGACTTAACCACTATAAACTTGAATTCAATGCTCCGAACCACTCGGCCTTGACACTAAAAGATAATGTGGAAATAAATCTTGCTTTGAATTTTAACTCATGGGTGACTTACTGCCTCATCAAGGTGTGGGTTACAAACGAGTCATTATTTTGTCATTTCATCACTGGCAGGTTGAATAATTTATATGCTGTTAAATATGATTGCGGTTGGGGAGTTTGCTGATTGGACTCGCTTATAGTCACGCATCAGTGTCAAGTTAACTGTGTGACTGTCTTACATTTTAAACCTCTAATTGAGCCCGACTCCGTGTCTAGGGACCTGATCCATATCTTGGTCAGGCTAACAAGAGAACTGGTTAAAAAACAAGGTTTTACATACACTTTCAAATGGGAAAAGTCGTCTTTAATTTGGCAAAGGGCACTCCCATTGGAAATCTTAAAGTCTATGGGGGAAACGTTTGAAGGGCGCCAAGCTTCAAAGACATATGACACTATTGGTAATATTGTCAAGGACCAGTCTCCTCACTTGAAAATTTATCTCGAGTTTATCTCGGATTCTGAGTCAGTTTTACCCATTTGGGATCATTCAAATGGCACATCGATTCTGGGTCAGACCATGGAGTCAGACCAATACGGTCTGCCATTTTGTGGAGTCAAAAATTTTACTGCACAAAATGGCCGACCGTGTTGTTTCACGACGTATAAGGAACACCGTGCAATTTCGAGACATTTTTGTGTGGATACATTATGTTGTACTTTGACAACATCTTTCCAACCATAATGCATTTTATAACAAACGGTTTATACAAACGCCTTTCATAGATTAACTCGCCCGATCCGAGGCAACGTGTCCATTTAACAGGTTGATTTATTTGTCGTTGATATAACAATTCTAGGGCTGCAAGGAATAAATGATTTTTTTTTTCAAAACCAATAATGTATTATCCATTAAAAGCATTCTTATCAGTAGAAAATAGACTCAACAAACAAAGACAATCTTCGTATTCATGACGACAATAGATAAAAGCCCACACACACGCACACGGTTGAATCACCCTACCCACTAAATTATACTTGATCATCCAACACTTGAAAACCAAAACGAGATTCCCTCCGTAAATTGAAATCAAATTTCCTGTGGGGCAAATCTCCTCTCATCATGATTCTCTTTCTAGATCTGCTTCTTATATAAAGCTCTTAAGTGTCATCACGTCATCAGATCAGTCAAGTGTGAGAGAGATTAATTCATCCCATTAGTGTCTCTAAATATACGGGACTCGTGGTGTAAAAACACGTTAAATCGGGGGAACCAGTTTTCACTGCACCGGGGTTAATATTCAAGGTGTTATGCATGTATTGCAAGTTGAAAATCGGAGTGCATTTTTTTCAATCAGGGCCAAATTTCATGGCTCTGCCAACCGCCACCTTATGCTCTTGCGAGCACCACTCTCTTAATGTGAAAGTCAGAATTTCTGCGTAGATGTGTAAGCGGAGTATGCTGAGTAACGCTGGGTATACACGCACACAATTTTAGCAAACATAAACACCGCTTACCCGTGAAATACGCTTGACGATAGCGCAAAGGTTCCTGCTCTCGTAGAGCGCCGATTCTTTGTAAGCAGTAAACAATAACAGGAGACTTTTGGGACGCTTGGTGACAGCAGACTTACCAGGTAAAATCCATTGTTCTTTGTAATGTGCGCATGCTCAGAACTACGTAAACAATGGAAATTTACCTGGTAAGTCTGCTGGTAAGTCTGCTGCCACCTAGCGTTCCAAACTCTCCCATTATCATGATACCATACGGAAATGCATCAGCCGATTTATGCTTGGAAATTTTATCAAGAGATTCAGTTGGCGTGTCATGGCCGAGTGGCTAAGAGCACAGGGTGCTCTCTGTTGTTAAACATAGTGCAGGTTCAAGTCCTGGTCGAGTCATTTCAGTCCATTTCGTGGACTTTATAACAACTGAATTAGCCAATCGCTATTTGGCAGTGTAATGAACTGATTAAGGTTAGCGTGGGACTTGAAAACAATTCCCTACAACTGCAAAGTTTTCTTCTATACTGACAAGAAGGATAGAGTGATGGCAGCCACGTCCCTTTAGTGAAACTGAGACCTGGGAGTGCGTGGGTTGTTGCAATCAATACCTGGGTTTTATAGTTAATACCCTCAATATATTGTAGCATCATCCTTCAAGTCTTAGGACTGAACTTCAATCATATGAGAGATGAACTGTTATTACGCCTCGCTAGTTCCACTCATAAACATCATCCATTAACTCCTCAAGATCGAGTACATCCTACGTCGAAGATCACATACGTGGTAATAATAAACTTATAACCTATGCCTATCTTAAAAACAGAGCCATTAATCAACAGAGGGCGCCCCGTATTTAAATATTAAGACGTCATCGAGTCTTGTTTTGTCGCATGATTCCAGAAGAAAAATAAAGACGGACTTTCCACAAAGTTGTGTGAGTGTTATAAATGGCATGCAGTAGAGCACAATGCAATGGAATCTTTGATCTATCAACACTTAGTTATCATCACTTATTTGTCACGCCATAGCACAAATAGAGATTTGTGGTCTGCACACGGCTTGCGTTTCAGTTCTTCAAATTAAATTTGAACAATTTTTTTTAGAACAGACTCATTTCTATTAATATCCCAGTGGTTGACCACATACACGCAACCAATGACACTCTTAAAGTAATGGATGGTTACTTAAAGGAATATTACAGAATTGGTAAGAACAACAATCGTCAAGATCACAGATTTACATAAAACTTTCACTGTCTAATGATGATGATAGTAGAAAACATCCCTTGAAATATTTATGTCTGAAATGTCATGTTTGGTGAGAAATAAATTGATGGAGATTATCGCTCAGTGGGCATTTTTATTCATTTTTTGTACGATTGATGTCATGTAAAAATAATGTGTATCGGTTTTTCACCATTTTCTCGTGAACCAGATGGCCGATCGATCGCAAACTTCTACAGGTTTGTCAGTTATATATTGTGGATTATATTGTAGCTTATCCTTCAATTTGTTTGATGTGCTTACACTGCCAGCAACTGTTTTGTTAGTATAAACAAACTGTTTGTCTAGGAACGAGAACAAACCTTGAGATGTAGTGACAGGCAGTGTGAAATAAAAAATTGGACCACAAAGTACGAGGTGTGTCAGTGGGTGGCAAGGATGACCGACCCGTAGCTTAGCCGTAATCTACCCGTATGTAAAATGGCATTAACCCTGATGAAACACAATGCACAACTAGTTCATCTCTCGGGCTATATTTCTCACCCCCAAGGCATTATGTGGGAAAATGATCGTTTAGTTACAAAATTGAAGGGAAGATCATGTTGATACTGAGGGGGGGTTTTGAATTTTAAGTATTTGAAAGAAAATATGCAGAGATCTAGTTGTGTTTATTTGGCTGAGTGATGGAGAGGGTTTTTGTGTGGTTTTAGGATAATAGCGTAATGGTAAAACAGAATAGCATTACAGTGAAGTAGGTTACAAAGAGTTATTAAAACGGCTGGTGGATTAAGGAATATTTCAGTTTGTGTCTTAATAAAAAGCTAGAGCGAGAGATTACATTCACAATGTGATACCGGGAGACGGTTCCAGTTTACATTATTTGAATAAAGCTTTTGAAAAAAAAAAAAATACTTACTGATCATAGTACTTAATAATTATTTTGTTTTAACAAAGAATAATATGCATACTTCTCTTTTTTGGAGAAGAGTCAAACAATTTTTTTTAAAGAAGTATTTTTGTGCGCGCAGCTTTTGATTGTGTGGTTTACGCGCGCCAACATTTTTCATTGCAGACTCTGAAGCCACCATCAGTTGACTTCATATCAATTTTATTTAGTTGTATGATCATACAAACTACATTTTAACATTCATGTACTAAATGGACGGTGAACCAATGTAACTCATGACATCACAAACAAAATGACATAATTGGAGCCTAAACCACAGACTCTTAGGTTGACAAGCAAAAAAGGTACATTTTAAAACAAATGCACTATTTTAAAAGGCACAGAGAAGAATATTTTGCACACAAGTCCTTTGGAACCATTGGGTGGATTTCACAAAGAGTTAGGACTCGTCTTATCTCGAGTTAGGACGAGTAACTCGTCCTAACTTAGGATTAATCTTAAGGTCTGCATGCTACAGTGCCGGGTTGGGACTCGACCTAAGTCCTAAGATTAGTCTTAAGTTTGGAAGAGTTTTGTGAAATCGACTGCATGTCTTTTACAGAGCACCGTAAGCCAACTATATACTGTTAAACAGCGCCATGAAATTGCGCCAAGTTTCAATTACATGCTTCCTATACATAGTTTTTTAACATTCACTGAAACATTTCTGTACAGTAAATTCAGTGATGCATGTGAATGCGACGGGCGGCAGTGAAACTACAACATATTATTGCCTTCTACTACTGAGAGTTTTGCACGCCCAGAAAACCCAGCATTATACGTCACACTTTTCACATTGTGACGTCATTTGCTAATAAGGCTGAAAGACACAGATCAACCAAAGCCGAAGTCTAACCCAATGCCAACCCAAAATTACCCCACTCGTCCCTTTTCTGGGTAATGACCAATGTTGTTTTTTACATCATGTTAAAGATAGATCAACGACCTTGCGCATCTCGACAAAAACAAAATGGCGCCAAAGTGGTGGTTGGTGATAGATGCGTTAAATTTCACTCTTCGCTGGGATTAGGTTCACACCGGAGAGCGGCTTGACTCACCATGGGGAAGAAACGCTTCTCTGGACCCGTCTCTATTTACAGCTCTGGGCTGATCTATTGGCATTTTAAATATGCGTGGGATAATACGACAGTCTGTTCAATTTATTTGAGTGAATGAAAGAGCTGCGGCGATGACACAGTTTTATTACGCACTACAGACTTCCGGAAGTAACCAATTATTTCAACTTTTTACAAAAGTGCTGACAAACATTTGCAAAAAAAATGACAACAAAAACCTCTTTAGTTGCAATTTCTCTAAGAGGAACCTGCCGTGTGGTCAATGGTGCAACCTTTGTCAGGTTCCCTGAATACCAAGGTGCCTGACTATTTTTCCACCCGGCCTCGGTTCAGTTTGTACGGAAGATAAACAAGATGGCGGCACTGTGATATTTACAGTTGAAGGTCTATTCACAGTTTACGAAACGAGTACAAAACTAGAACACATTCTCGCTTACTCAAAAGAAATCGCCACCCGACATGACAACACGCAATAATCACAACGCCACGAAGAAAACTTCTGGCTGGCGGCCATCTTGAATTGCAGCTCTTATAGAAATTTCACATTTAACGTCACGGACTACGTTTTTGGCAACCATAGGTTGGAAAACTATGGAAAGCCATAAATACAAAACAAAAACAGATAGCTGCTGTGGATCGGTTTAATTGTCAACATTGGAAATATTTATTACCACGTCACTAAGAAAACGTCCTGGCTGGCCGCCATCTTGGCTCTTATATTTTTATGCATTTTCTATTTTGTTTTTCTCTCACAGTGTCAACCAGACGAGTTCTGCCTCGGTAGACGCTACAGAAACACCGTCCAGACGTGCGTCTGCCCCGACGAGGTTCACGAACTGGACGGTCTTTTAGTCGCCATTCCAACCAAATGCCAATACGACTCTCGCCAACGTCACTTCCTGTGTAGGCCAAAGGTCAAATATGAAGGTATTGACGAACATGGCCGGTAGGCATCATGTATGTCATATTTACATCTCATTGCACGTTTGTTTGTTCGTTTGTTTTCTTTTCATTGTTTGTTTTCATTTTAACAATTGATTTTTAAACAGGAACAGAAAGGAGACTGACTTTGTTGCAGTGCGCTTAGCACAGAATTATCAATTGTATTGCTTTCCATGCAGTAAATTATTAATACCCGAAAATGTTACTCTATAAACTGCAATTTAAACACATCGCTTCTTTATAAAAGGCACCTGACATGCTTGGTAATTACTCAAAATGTATGTTAGCATACAACTTACTTGGCAACGAGCAATGGAGAGCTGTTGAGTGTATAAAACATTGCGAGAAGCGGCAACTTCCTTGCAACAACGATGACCAATATTGAGCCCAAATTTTCACAGATTTGTTATGTTATGCATATATATAGAGATACACCAAGTGAGTATGCTGGTCTTTGACAATTACCAAACGTATCCAGTGCCTTTAACCATCAAATATAATTATAGTTTGCAAGGAATCATTTTTCTGATTTAACAGCTATAGTTTGACCCCGAAACGGATGAACTTTGAAATATCTTTTAAGTCTTCTATAATTAATTTGTAATGGCAACAAACCTTCGGATGGGACGTAAAGCCGTTGGTCTTATTTCGCGTGCAATGCACTTCAATTTAGTTCAAACTCACATTTATTTCCATACTTCATAAAAACAGTTCAACCGATAATTTATAAAGGAGTAACCAATAAAAAAGGCAGAGAAAAAAAAGGGACCTTAAAGACCCTGAACACCTTTGGTAATTGTCAAAAACCAGTCTTCTCACTTGGTGTATCTCAACATTAGCACAAAATATCAAACCTGTGAAAATTTTAGCTCAATTGGTCGTCGAAGTTGCGAGATTACTATGAATAAATAAAAATCCTTATCACACGAAGTTGCTTGATTTCGAGACCTCAAATTCTAAATATGAGGTCCCGAAATCAATGGAAAATTACTTCTTTCTTGAAAACTACATCACTTCAGAAGGAGCCGTTTCTCACACTGTTTCATACCATCAACCTCTCCCCATCTCATTACCAATTAAAGGTTTTATGCTAATAATTATTTTGAGTATTTACCATTAGTGTCCGCTGCCTTTAAAGGAACCCAATGCAAGAGAAGGGGTTTGCCCCAGTGTTCTTGGTTGATTGGCTGCATATTGCACCACAGCACCTTGTAAACCATTACATGTAACTATGTAATGAAGGAATTTGTCTCATACTTCAAAAACTAATAGCTCTCACAACTTGCAGGAAAAGGTGAGAGTTGATTGAAGCGACTTGAGCGTCACTGAGTGTGGATATGAGTTATAAGTTAAGAATCCAGTATTATTAATATTATCATTAAATACACTGGACATGATTGGTAATTGTCAAAGACTAGTCTCCTCACTTGGTGTATCTCAACATATACATAGATAAACAAACCTGTGTAAATTTGAGCTCAATCGGTGGTCGAAGTTGCAAGATAAGAATGAACGAAAAATCACCTTAGTCACACGAAGTTGTGTGCTTTCATAATTATGCTTGATTTTGAGACCTCAAATTCTAAATCTGAAGTCTCGAAATCAAATTCGTGGAAAATTACTTCTTTCTCACAAACTCCGTTACTTCAGAGGGAAGTGTTTCTCAAAGTGTATTATTCTATAAACAGCTCCCCATTTACTCGTCACCAATTAATGTTTTATGCTAATAATTATTTTGAGTAATTACCAATAGTGAGAATTTCTTTTAAAAAGACTAATACCTGTCTTTGTTTATTTTTGTTGTTCTCTTAGATGGATTTCCTGGTAGTTTCATCACGAGACTCTTCAATGGTTTCACTAACAAGAGGCGGTAATACCAGTGATTTCATAGGAAATAGAATAAATTAACAGACTTTCTATAAATAAAAAAAACCCAACCACGATCGATTTGTGAACAGACAATAATTTTAATGGACGCCCACGGAAAGTTGATCCAATAACGCCAGCCATCCTCAGCAACAACAGCGGAACAACCGTCAACGAAACAACCGTCAACGACAGTCAAGGAGGGGAATGTGCGTAGTGAGTACTGTATATCCCCTTCCTGTGGACGGCCATTTTGTTTCATTCGGCCTGCCTGCCCAATTTCACGGCGCTTCTTAATGGTAAGCACATTTTCGTGCTTACTTTAGCAGAAGCAAACAAAATAATTAGAAAGTACGAATTGTGACGTCATTCATTTCCGTGCAGTAAGCACCGGAAGGTTAGCATGCCTTTTCGTGTGCTTACGACTAGCATCGCCATACAGTGAGCACAACATCGGCCGTTAATTAAGCAGATGAATATGGGCCATTGTCATCGTGTCAAGTTCAAAATCATCTTTTTTGATTTTTTGTTTGTTTAAATATTTCCCAGCTGTACTTAAACTTCACGGTGCGTCAAAACATGCATATTAAGTAGTTAATCAAAATAGTCCCTTACCATGAAATATGCTATACCATCACTCGTGCCTAGCCTATCAGACACTTTTGGTTGGCAAACGCAATAGAGATGTGGCACGAAAGAGACGCACAAACGCACATGCGTCACGGCACCATCACCCCCATACACAAAAATTAAAGGTATGATGCTCATTCAGTTTGCCAACCAAAGAGTTAGTGCGCACGAGTGAGGTTCAATTGGCATAACTTCATGGGAGAGGTATTTTTAATTTATTCATCTCAGTCACGTGGTACATTCACTCCTCCCACGATTACTTTAAGTTTGTAAACTCGGGACAGGAAAGGTTTCGAAAAATATTGAGTAATTTTTTTTAACGAATATTGCCCGATGTATTGACTGGCGAAGATGTCATTCACCAGCACATTATAATATCGAATAATATCGAAGTCTTATATAGCACACGTATCTACCAAACGAGGTACTTGAGGCGCTGAGTATATTATACAAACTTTCAGAAAGAAAGTTTTTTTTGCAGTGATGAATCTCTGAGACCCAATAGTAGCACCTTATAAGGGTTTACAAGGTGATACGGCGCATTAAGCAGCCACAGCCAAGAACACCGGGGCGAACCCCTTCACTGTTCGATAAGTGCACTGGGTTCTTTTACATGCGTTACACAGCACATGGGACCAACGGCTTTACGTCCCATCCGATGGACGAAGCAATGGTTCAGGACACAAAATGGCTGGGGATTCGAACCCACACTCTGCTGATCAGAAACACCAGAGTTTGAATTCGGTGCTCTTAACCGCTCGGCCACGACACTTCCACATTAACCCCACGTGATCGAGTAATAACCAATCAGAATATAGAACTAGCAAGAGGATGACGGCTATATAACGTTTGACTGTTGACCCCCTTGTATGGCGCAAGTGCACCTCTGCACGTAACGCGTCTGCTGTTGCTGTATGTCAATTTCTTTGTGTAGATTAGTTTGACTCTCAAAATGGTGGACAGAAATTGCGCGTGTAGCACAGCGCGTCGTGCAATGAGTCGTACTTGGGTACATTATTTATACAAACAAACATTTTAACATTTAAACCAATTATTTTGCTGTATGGGTTTAACTCATTAAAAATCTGCAATGAGATAATGTCCAAGCACCACCCATTCCAAGGATTGCGCCTTAAAATTATTTGTGTAGTAGCTATTGTGAGCATTGGTATTTTCAAAATAGTTCAATTATTTAAAAAATGATCGTAAAGTCGAACGACAAAAAAGTTGCCAAGACGGAAGCTGCTCACGCTTTCTGCAATGGAAGTCATGTCGTCTAAACTAATTTGTTAAATTATAATAATTATTCCTGTAGAGTCTACATAATTAAAGTATTATTGATTATGGTTACAGAGGGCCCTCCAGCGAGGAACTCAGTTTCAAAGAAAAAGGAGAAATCTTAGCAATACAGTACGAAACAACTCTAAAATAATTAGCAATTAATAATATTATGCATGGCGATGTTGTATGCATTTGCGTGTATTTATTTTCACTTACAAGTTTAATCTACAATAATTAAGCTATTAATATTTATTGATGTAACTTTAAAACATGTACTATTTATTCTGTGTTGTACAATTTAAGTGTTTTTGAGGTTTTTGTTGTTCAGTCTATAATGTATACATTGTAATATTTTCATGTGAGTTCTTTTTCATTAAGAGTATTTTAATTGTACGTTGTATCTTGTTTATTTGTTTACCTTGCTATTATCATATTTATCTTTGACTTATTAAACTTCTTGATGAATTTTCAACAACATTTTCCTTTCAAAACGGATTCCTTTTAGGATATTTTTGTCGATTTGTTTAGTGCTGTGTTTAGTTTCATCTCAATCCTTCAACCCTTTCTCACACGACGCTTTAATATCAGTCTGACATCTTTTAAAGACACTGGACACTATTGGTACACATGTACTACTCGAATTAATTGTTAGCATAACAAACTTATCTTGGTAACGAGCAATGGAGAGCTGTTGATAGTATACAAAATACAAACAATTTTGAGAAACGGCTCTCTCTGTAACGTATTTTGGAGAAAGAGGTAATTTCTCAATCAAACTATACAATACTTCAGACCTGATGCCTTTTCTTAGGCATCTGAAAACACACACATTTGTGCAACACTGTGTTTTTCTTACATTATTCTCTTCAGCGTCGATGACCATTTTTGAGTTCAAATTTAAACAGATTTGTTTTTCTATGCGTGTGTTGAGATACACCAAGTGAGAATACTGGTCTTTGACAATTACCATACTTGAAAAAAGCTCTAAGAAATATTTAAAGACACTGGATCTTGGACACTAATGGTAATTGTCAAAGACCAGTCTTCTCACTTGCTGCATCTCAAAATATGCATAAAATAGCAAACTGTGCAAATTTGAGCTCAATCGGTCATCGAAGTTTCGAGATAATAATAAAAGGAAAAAACACCCTTGTCACACGAAGTTGTGTGCTTTCAGATGCTTGATTTCGATACCTCAAATTCTAAATCTGAGGTCTCGAAATCAAATTTGTGGAAAATTACTTCCTAGGGTAAACTTCATTACTTTAGAGGGAGCTGTTTCTCACAATGTTTTATACCATCAACAGCTCCCCATTACTCGTTACCAAGTAAGGTTTTTATGCTAATAAATATTTTGAGTAACTACCAATAGTGTCTACTGCCTATAAAACGTGCCTTACCTCTGAGCAAATATGGATTTTTTGGTTTTAAATTGGAAAGTCATTAACCTCCAGGTCACAAAGTCGGATCGAGTATCTTTCCTCGCCATCCGCCTACAAGCCCGGTTCACACCACGCCTTTGGGCAATACATGGATTGGGTTTGCAGTCCCTAGCTGACTGTGTGGGTTTTCCCCTGGAGTATATCTTTGTTGTTTTCCTCCCACATGCAAAACTGAACTTTATTGTCTTTTCTCATTTGGGTTTTGCGTGGCTACTACTGCCTTGATTCAGGTCGTTTTTCTGAGAGTCATTGGCCTCACAACCAAGTCCCAATTTCATAATTCTGTTTAAAGGCAGTGGACACTATTGGTAATTACTCAAAATAATTATTAGCATAAAACCTTTCTCGGTGACGAGTAATGGGTAGAGGTTGATGGTATAAAACATTGTGAGAATCGGCTCCCTCTGAAGTGCCATAGTTTTTGAGAAAGAAGTAATTGTCAACAAATTTGATTTCGAGACCTCAGATTTAGAACTTGAGGTCTCGAAATCAACCATCTAAACGCACACAACTTCATGTGACAAGGGTGGTTTTTTCTTTCATTATTATCTCGCAAGTTCGATGACCGATTGAGCTCAAATTTTCACAGGTTTGTTATTTTATGCATATATGTTGAGATACACCTGTGAAGGCTAGTCTTTGACAATTACCAATAGTGTCCACTGGCTTTAAGCAAAAATAATCCATGCTTAGTAAAATCAGAATACCAGCCAAGACTCCACTCAATTGTAATGCTAAGTAAACAATGGCTCAATACCATTTACAAGCAATGTATATGGCGTGACATTTTGGCCAGTAACATGGGTTGAATTAGCATGGTATTTTCGTGCTTAATCAAAACTTGCTTAAAAAGCCATTGGACACTTTCAGAACAGAAACAAAATAAAAGTTTACAGATTTACAAATTACTTACAGGGTTTACAGAAGGTAATGGTGAAAGACTTCTCTTGAAATATTATTCCATGAAATGCTTTACTTTTTGAGAAAACAGTAACAAAATATCAATTCTCGATAGCGAGAATTACGGATTTATTTTAAACACATGTCATGACACGGCGAAACGTGCGGAAACAAGGGTGGGTTTTCCCGTTATTTTCTCCCGACTCCGATGACCGATTGAGCCTAAATTTTCACAGGTTTGTCTTTTATACATAAGTTGTGATAATACTGTTTACCGAAAGTGTCCAATGGCTTTAAGCAGCTCTATGAAATTGGCCCCAGAACAAAATGAAATTTAATGAAATGTCCAAAGTGTTTACAGTGCACCACTTAATATTGGCCGCTATCAAAACTCTAGTTTAAAATAATTCCAGGACCTACGAAAATATTATTTTGGAAAGGATTGACTATTGTTCAAAACGAAGTGAACAGCAAAGTTGACAGCAAAATGTTATTGGATTGTTGTAAATGTTACAGGAAAATCCTCTACATAACCCCCCCCCCCCCCCCCCCATTAAACAGACAACTAATTCCTTTTTTTTTTACATCGTGTTTTTTTTAACCAATGGTGCATTGATATGTCACAAACATTTTTTTAGCACATTTTAAACGATTTTTTTTTTTATTATTTATTATTATAATAGGGCATTCACCTTTAAACAAAGTAAAGTTTGCCGTCTAAATTTAGCATAAGCACATTATGGTATAACCGCACGAACTGCATGTGTACTAACTCATTACACTTAATCTGGAAGTACGTATTATTTACTTTTACCGAGTGTGGTGTGTGTACATAATAAATATCAGAGGTCTGTGCTGGTGACAACAAAACACCTGGGGGAAATGTCCATCAGTTGACCAGACCGACACCTTTTTAAGATCAAATATTTTCTCGTTCGCCATAATTTGAAGGACCTTTAAAGGCACTGGACACCTTCGGTAATTGTCAAAGACCAGTATTCTCACTTGGCATGTATCCCAACATATAATGCATACAATTACAAACCTGTGAATATTTGGGCTTACTTGATCCTCAATGTAGCAAAAATATAATGAAAAACACCCTTCATTGTTGCACTTGTGTGCCAAAAACGCACGAGAAAGGATTCAGGCCTCGAGGCTTTCCCTCAGATTCAAATATTTCAGTGAGAAATTGCCTCTTTCTCAAAAGCTACGCAAGTTACTCCAGAGGGAGTGTTTCTCACAATGTGTTTAAGCGCTCTCCGTTGCTTCGTTTAACCTAGTAAGTTTGTATTCGTTAATATAATTATTTTGATAAGTCACCAAACGTGTGTTCGATGCATTTCAAAACACTGAACGCTGTTGGTAATTACTGACAATACTTGGAAGAATACAATTTACTAGCGAGCAATGGAGAGCTGTTGATAATGTAACAAATTGTGAGAAATGAATCCCTTAGAAGTAACTTAGTTTTTCAGAAAGAAATAATTTCTCACTTGAATAATAGAATACTTCATTCTTTTATTATGCATCTGAAAGAACACAAAAGAAATGCAACAAGTGTGTTTTGCTGTCATTATTCTCTTGCAAAATCGTTGACCAATATTGACCCCAAATGTTCACAGGTTTGTTTATTTTATGCATATATGTTGGGATACACCAAGTGATAATACTGGTATTTGACTATAAGCAAACGTGTCCAGTTCCTTTAAGGAACATACAATCTAACTACACGGAATAACAGACTACTTGAGTCGGTTTGAAGTGTACGTGGGCTCCGTCCCATGTGACTCTAAAGTCAAAAAAACGGTTCCAGCGCGTTGCATGATGGTCCCATGGGTGTAAAGTGGGTGGGCGGTAAGTGGTAAGTATGTTTGAGCGATATTGTGACTGGGCGTCGAGTAAGACACTTTCTGGTTTAGATCTTCACAAGAATCGAGAGATGTCATTTACATTACTTTAAGTTAACATTCAAAGATGATGTTGTCACGCCCTCTCCCGGTCGATGGCTGTCTTTTGGACTCTCAACGTTACTTCAGAGAGAGCCGTTTATCACAGTGTTGTATAATACTATTAACTGCTGTACATTTCTCGTTAGCAAGTAAGTTTTTTATGCTGACAATAATACTTAGAGTAATAATACCAAAAGTGTCCAGTGCCTTTAAAGAAGGTATAGTTACGTACCATCGATGCAGCATATTATTCAATATACAAAGTAAACATAGGTGTCGAAACATAAGGGTGTATCCACAAGACTTCGCCCCCCCCCCCCCGACCCCCAAGAAATGTCCTCCCCAAGCTTTTAATTTAGCCGTTGCTATATTAAAGGCAGTGGACACTATTAGTTATTACTCAAAATAATTGTTAGCAGAAACCTTACTTGGTAATGAGCAATGGAGAGCTGTTGATAGTATAAAACATCTGGAGAAACGGCTGCCTCTGAAGTAACTTAGTTATTGCGAAAGAAGTATACATTCTCATAAAAAAATTCAGCTGAGGTCTTGAATACAAGTATCTCAAAGCACACAACTTTGTGCGACAAGGGTGTTTTTTCTTCCATTATTATCTCGCAACTTCGACCACCAATAGAGCCAAAATTTTGACAGGTTTGTTAATTTATTGAGATACACCAAGTAATGTGAAGACTGGTCTTTAACAATAACCAATGGTGTCCTGACCAGTGACTTTTAAGCCATTGCTATAACATTAACCCAATTGTTAAAAAGGGTACAGTTACGTACCTTCGATGCACCATTTCCCCAACGCACCACTTCATAATATCAATATTACAAAGTAAATACGACAATTAAATTAGACGCAACCTTATCTGGGAGTCTTAATTATTTCCATTTGCTCAGCCAGTGACATTCCATTTTCAGCACATAACTAGATTATGTCTGGGTGCAATCATGATATATGTCACTCTATATTATTATGTCACCAATCAAAATAAACCCATAAGTGAACGCGTACAGCTGATTATACGAACATGTTTAATACCGTTATTGGTTTACAGTAAGCATGCTACCCACTCGCTCCTCTGAGCCCAGAAGGTGTGAACTTCACAGTAAAAACATATGGACCTTCAGTCTAGTAATTTACTAAAGTATACATTTCCAAATGATATATGTCAATATCTACCAAGCAAAACAAAACCCTTAAGCGAACGCGTATAGCTGATTATAGGAACATGGTATAAGTACCGTTATTCGTTTATGAGGTAAGAATGCTACCGCTCCTCTAAGCCCAGACGGTGTGAACAAAACAATTAAAACATATGGACCTTCAGGAATAATATACTAATATACAAACATTTCAAAGTGATGTAAATGTCAATCTACCAAGCAAAACTAAACCCTTAAGCGAACGCGTATAGCTGGTTATAGGAACAGCTGGCGTATAGCTGGTTATAGGAAGTGCCGTTATTGGTTTATAAAGTAAGCATGCTACCGCTCCTCTAAGCCCAGAAGGTGTAAACAACACATCTAAAACATATGGACCTTCAGTAGTAATAATTATGCTAATATACCTAATATACAAACATTTCCAAGTTTTCTGATGTACAACAAAACCCTTAAGCGAACGCGTATAGCTGATTGTGTAAAAACATGTTTAATACCGTTGTTGGTTTTAAGTAAGAATAGTATACCCACTCGCTCCCGCCCAGAGGTTGTAAACAACACAACCAAAACATTATGGAACCTCAATGGTACACAAATGGAACAAACAGTAGTAATAATTATACTAATTTATATACATTTCCAAATGTTCATTTTGGACAGTTATGATCTCTTAATCAAAGTGATCATTAAGTGAATGGTAACCTTTGGTAATTACCGAAATCACATTCATTCTTTATCCACCCTTTCGTTAGAAATTGATTTGCGAATTATTGATGTAAAAGTTAAATGACAATGACGATAGAACTAACCATAATATCGCGAAGGAAGCAATAGTTGTTTTGATAATGATCTTTTTATGTTCCTTAGTGAAAGTGTATAGGTACGAACTCTTTTAATGTAAAGGAGTGAAAAACACCACTCTTTACATTTCGAGTTGTCCCTCATATGGCTCTTTAAAAATAGTGGTGATAATTTCACTCTTTCTGATGGGTTTCACTCCAGGACAGAGTGAAAAAACACTCAAAAAAGATGCAAACTTCAATCTCAAAGAGTGAAAGACCACTCGAAAAAGAGTTGTCCATTATTATGGCTTTTCAAAGAGTGCCTTTTCACTCTTTTGCATTAACGAGAGAATGTTGATTGAATCGCCCAACGTTACCATGAATTAGTATAGCGGCCATTACCGCTAGGGTCAAACAATAGCAAACCATTGTACGCGCAACTTTCAGCCAATGACAGGTCCCACTTTAAAGGCAGTGGACACTATTGGTAATTACTCAAAATATTTATTACCATAAAACTTTTCTTGGGGACGAGTAATGGGGAGAGGTTGATGGTATAAACC
>NC_047078.1:6162724-6228771 GCF_902459465.1 Asterias rubens
TCAACTTTATACAGTCACAGAACGAATATCAAAATGCACGTGTTGCATATTGATCTATAGTAAACACTTTTCCTGTAATTATTATACTTCGTTTATCGTAATGAATAGTCGTATATAAAAGCTACACCACAATAACATAATAATTCATTACGGTGGCCTTAAACGAAGGCGGGATGTCGAGTTCATGACCAGACTAACTTGTGTCCCGAATCATGAACAAAGATTAAGACGTGTGCCCTAAAACGTTTACATTGGCGCCAACATTCACGACTTGTGCACAAGTTGTCAATTTTACACGCCAATATCTTCGACAAAAATTGCCCCCTCTTGCTCTTGAGTTCCAGAGCAACGTAGTGAACAGAGGCTGCGTAAAGGCTGGCTATCGATGACTCGCGAAAGACTTGGAATGTACCAGTTTAACTTTTTTTAATAATTACCCTCTGCAAATAGCAAAAATAATTCCCCCTAGAGCACCCCCATACTTGTATGAATTTCCAAAACCCGGGCGCAAATTATTTGAAAGCACAAATGCCTTATACACCTTATAGCTCGGCAAATAGGACTATAGTTTTTCTTCTTCAAAATTAGGGTCAACATACCCCATGTCACAATATTGTGCATTTTTGTGTTACTATGGACCCTTTTTATTGGGCTCTCAGATCTGTCTGGTGCAAACTATTTTGAGGGTACAAAATATTCACGGGGCCGTCGCTCTGTTTTTTCCCCATTATTTTAGTAAGTGCACCCTTGAACTTTAGAATAAAGTGCGCCCCCAAGAGTTTAACTTGCAAAATTGTAACTTCACGTATGCTTGAAACGTGAGATTTTCACAGCAACATTTTCTCACGTTCGCGTTTTTGCTCGCGTAACGTGCAGCTAAACCTCCCTAATATTGGCACGTCAATTGTCATGATTTGGAACACAAGTTCGTCTGGTCATGAATTCGATATCCCGCCTTTGTTCAAGGCCACCCTAATGAGCAGTTATGTTTATATTTGTGAGGTTGTGTTGTAGCTTTTATGTACTTTACCATTCATCACGATAGTCACAGATAGTAAGTATAAATTACAGGAAAAGGTAGTACTAAACAATATGCAACACGTGCATTTTGATATTCATTCTGTGACTGTATAAAGTTTGACGTAATCTCACAATAGGCTACCATAAAGGGGTTTAATTTTACAACTAATTATTTTGAGAATGTTATAGATGAACTGTGTATATTTTAATAGGCCTACTAATCATAAACCCGCTAAAACATGTTTTACGAGTTAACACTGTAATGGGATTTGTTTTCGGTTTATGCTTACATTATCTTTATGCTTTTTGTTATCATTGCATCCTTTTAATATGTAATTTTTAATGACTATGGTTATACAATGTTACAATTTCATATTTCTGGACAGACTCGATGATTGTTTTGGAAGTATATTAGCAACGACAGTAGACGGTTGCATGAGTTTGTTGGAAACAGAGTTAGTCTTATTAGGCGGTTAACTGATCCTGATCAGAGGCATCACATCGATGGCAAGTCTAATCCAGCCGACTTAGTGACGAGAACGCAATCTCACTTGAATTCAGATGACGTGGTTCCGTGGTCCAGATATTTTGCATAAATATAAACATGACTGTGAAATTAGCGAGAGTAGGTCGAGTGACTTTGCAGAAAGTGATCCAGAAGTTCATAAGTCTTTTTCATTTACAGCTTTTGGAGTTGTTCACTACCATGACTGAAGATGTTTGTGATTTGGGTGTAGTTGTCGCGCATGAATAATCCCTTAGATCAAATTATGTGTCCATACTCCTCCTGGTATAGGAAGAAACGCGCTTTGGCATGGTGGTTGAAATTTGTGGTGTATCTGAAGAAGGTTATACACTCATATAAACCAACTTACAGTTGAGGAAATCAGCCGTGCTAGTGAAATCCTTATCCGCAGGGCTCAATCAGATTCATTAAGAGATTGATAGATTTACGAAAGGGAAGTTTGTTAAAGGATCTAGTCCTCCAAGGACACTTAATTCATAATATTTAGATGATCATGGTCTGCTTAGAATGAGAGACCGTTTAAACGACGAAGACAACAATAACAAAAACTCAAAAAATTATTTCGGGTAGCCATGACACTGTGAGAAATAAATGTGTCTGATAGGCATAACTTAGCCCATGTTGATGTTGAATGGGTGTTAGTGATGGTTCGTGGAGAATTTTTGATTATAGGTTTTCTTGGTAAATTTCGGCAAATGAGCAGCCAATTTAACCATTAAGCTATTCTTTTACGCGCGAAAATAGAATGCTACTGAAAAGGGTCATTCGATTTCGTTTTATGATTAGTCAAATGTAATGTTGCGTCATTCGATTTAACAAAATAATCATTCAATTTTCACGCATCGACATTGATGTTGTTAGAGCCTTTCATGTAAAAGTACGGTAAATCGGAAGTAAAGCGCTTTTGGTGTTTGTTGTAGAGTGAACGTTCTAGTTATGTGTAGTTTAAACTTAGTAGTATGTATGCGTATTTAGTGTGGTTTGTATTCATTACGTGTATTATTGCAGTGTGGAGTATATTTCACCATTGATCGGGTTATTATTTTTTCGGTATGTATGCGGGGAGGGGGAGTGTTATCTTCATTGATAAGGTTTCTTTGTTTTTAATCACATGACCAGAGTGGTATGTCGTTATCCTACTTAGCATATATTGTCTTGCTTTGCGCGCCATTCATTGCGATTCATTGTTCATTATAGCTTATTGTGTGTGGGCGCAAGTCATGAGTTCAGCCAATCATTTTGCGGCATGCGTTAACTGTGCAGGCTGTGGGGGATTTACATAAACTGCGCCAATAAAGTATCTAAATATTTGTGCAAATGGTCAGATATATCGGAACTTCAAATAGTGTGCAACAGATTAGCAAAGGCTTTGTATGTACGACTCCGATCGTTTCTTATTCCGTCCTTTAATTTTGTTGTTGTATAAGTTGTCAAGTATTTACAGACAATGTTTCTTTATCCGTCATCCAGAATCATGTTCCTGCTATTCATATATCAAACGATTTTAAAAATATTGAAATAAGAAACTGTGCAATTGATGCAAAACAGAAAAGCAGTTCAGACGGAAGTATTACTAATCATAGATATGGATTTGTCTTATTAGAAATAGAAATAGTTGTCTTGAGACTAAAAGTATTTCTAATCACGTGTCGGTCTTTTTATTGACGAACTTGGATTTATATTAATTTGACTAATTTCTTCTTACTCGTCAAACAGATGAGAATAAAATATTTGATTAAATACACAATTTAGGGCTATTATATAATGGCAAGTATAATTCTCAACATGGAGTGTTTTAAAGACAGTGGACACTATTGGTAATTTTCGAAGACTAGCCTTCACAGTTGATGTATCTCAACATAAAATAACAAACCTGTGAAAATTTGAGCTCAATCGGTCGTCGAATTTGCGAGATAATAATGAAAGAAAAACACACTTGTCACACGAAGTTGTGTGCTTTCTGATGCTTTCTTTGATTTCGAGACCTCAAATTCTAAACTTGAGGTCTCGAAATCAAATTCGTGGAAAATTACTTCTTTCTCAAAAACTACGTCACTTCAGAGGGAGCTGTTTCTCACAATGTTTTATACCATCAACCTCTCCCCATTACTTGTAATCAAGAAAGGTTTTATGCTGATAATTATTTTGAGTAATTACCAATAGTGTCCATCACTGCCTTTAAGAGAATTTCAAGAAACGTTTGGTTACCACTCTTAAATTAATGGCAATAAAATCTTTTGGTTAGAAGCATACAGCAGATTTCGATATATAAAGTGTTTTGTGAAATATTTTACTTCGAAGTAATGTCGTTATGGTGAAAAGATATAGGTTTATATGCCCCGAAATTTGAATCTGAGAAGCGTTTCTGTCTGTAACGTTTCTCAGATTGTGTATTCAAAGTACGGATTTTTCTTCCTGCGCGTGGACGCATAACTGCTTCGGATTTTCGGCGCTGCTTCAAAAGCTCTTTATTGTCACAGGTTAGTTCTTATTGTATTGATTCTACATTATATAGCCTTAAAGGGAAGGTACACGTTTGGTAATTGTCAAAGACCAGTCTTCTCACCTGGTGTAACCCAACATAAGCATAAAATAACAAACCTTTGAAAATTTGAGCTAAATTGGTCATCGCAGTTGCTAGAAGTCTTTTATTATTTTAGTGAGAAATTACCTCTTTCTCAAAATCTATGCTACTTCAGAGGGAGCCGTTTCTCACAATGTTTTATACTATCAACAGCTCTCCAATGCTCATTACCAAGTCAGTTTTTAAGTTAATATTTGTTTTTTGAATAATTACCAAACGAGTACCTTCCCTTTAAAACAACCGAACGACCAAAGGTATACATTGACTGACATCACATCATATTAAATTCATGTCTTGGGTTTCAGAAGTCATATTTTCAGTTGTCATGATTGTTTGATGCTATAGGCCCTATTTTAAATTATTTTCGAGAGAACTGCCTGATTTTTGACGCAGGGGGCGTCACATGTTTTAGGATCGACATATTAAGATAATTAAGACAGATATTCCTACAGATACAATTTGACAACAAAGGAAGGTGGTTAAATAATGACGAGTCATACTATAATAGTTCTTGGGTCATGCTGTACTTTTTGTCTCTCAAAAGGTGTTTTTATCTTCTCGTGGGCGGGGCAAGAGGGGGAACTGATAGACTTTAAGAAAACGAGGGGAAACAATACATAATTTCTAAAAGACAGACTGATCGCAAACCAACTCATCTTGACCAAAAAAAAAAAACCCACCAAACCGACGGTTTGCGATTGAGTGTGAAAGTTTATAACTGATGAATAATTAACTCCATGAATACTAATGAGGCTAGTGCCGAGAGAAACAGGTGTTTTTGAGATGATGGGGTTTTGTGTAACTTGACCGATCGACGGAAACACTGCTCCGAAGGACGAGCATTATTCTCATATACTGTAATGCACGACATGTCTCAGGCTGACAACACGGCAGACGGTTCTACCCTCAGACACACAATAAATTCACGCGGGAAAAGAGACAGCAATCTCCTTTTGGTACAAAATCAAAATTTCCTACCATTCTCTTCCACTAATTAACAGCCCCTGGTGCCTACTGATGGATTCTTTTCAATATTTGAAATGAAATCAAATGACTCTTTGTGTCAGACACAAAAACAGGGAGTAAGAAAGAGAGATTTTTAATGCACTTTTGTTGTTTGTTGTTGTGGCATCAGTGACGTTCTCTCGGTATCTTAGCTGCTACTAGCGACAGACCAAGACGAGTGTTTTTAGGATGCCGGACAACGACGCGAGAGGTAGAAGGGTAAAGTCACTTTGGATGTGGGGACTTACCATCGTGGCTAACATCGCAGTTACCGGTAAGATTCTCTTTATTTGCCCATTATTTTTAACATGAGATATTGGAAACATCCCTTACACGATGGTGAGCAAGATCCGTCCGTAGTGGCGTCTCAAATTGCTTGTATACCATGTGTATTTTTCAAACAGGTTTTTGGAGTTTTTTACTATTAAGAGACCCGAGTTATGAAATACCTTGTACGGGTTTTCAAAGTGCGATAGTAAATTTTAGTTATTGGAAGAGTTCATTCATTCCAATCCTCTCCGTTTGATCAAGAAACGTATCATAAAGGGATGATGCATCATTGTTATAATGAAGAGTTCATTAATTCCAATCCTCAATCAAGAAGCATATAATAATAAAGAATATTTATAGGGCGCCAAAATCCACCAAAATGAGGTGTTCAGGCGCACAGGAGGGGGAACCACACACAGCAAGGAAAATAAGACAAATAGACCAGTTACACATAGGCAAGATTAAACAAAGTGGCTTTCAACTTAACCTTGAAAGTATTGAGATAAGCAATATTGTGGATCTCAAGAGGCAAGTCATTCATAAATTGATACATCAATAGTTTTTGGAATTAGAGTGTAGGCCTATATCATTCCAATCCATCTAGTTTTTAAGACACATTATCATGAAGGGATTGTAGGCCTATCATTGGCACAAGAAGACTACATTAATTCCAAATAACTGGGGTTTTGTTTAGACATAAGGAATGGTATACATCATTGGTTAGTTTAAGAGTTCATTTTGTTCACTCCTCTATAGTTATCAAGAAAAGTATCATTGGTTTTTGGAAGAGTACCCTATTCATTTCAATCCTCTAGTCATTAAGAAACATTCCCACACAGACCTACAGGGATGATACATTGTTGGTTTAATGGAAGAGTATAATTTCAGTCCAATCATGTATAGCTTTCAAGAAACACATCAGTAAAAGGCAGTGGACACTATTGGTAAATACTCAAAATATTTATTAGCATAAAACCTCACTTGGTAACGAGTAATGGGGAGAGGTGGGTAGTATAAAACATTGTGAGAATTAGCTCCCTCTGAAGTGGAGTAGTTTTCGAGTAAGAAGTAGCTGTCCACGAATTTGATTTCGAGACCTCAGATTTAGAATTGAGGTCTCGGAATCAAGCATCTGAAAGCACAACAACTTCGTGTGACAACGGTGTTTTTTCCTCCATTATTATCTCGCAATTTCGACGACCAGTTGAGTTAATATTACCAATAGTGTCCAGAGTCTTTAAACTAAGACAACACTACCACACCGGGTCTTTTCAGAGCCAACACTCCCTCAAAAGAGATAATTATATTAAAGCATAAAGCATGCATGGTTTTTACAATGCAGCAAAATTTTCTTTTTAGTATTCAATATTCAATATGCGGGTAGTTACTTTGTAGTTACTTCTTATTGAAGATAACACTTAACACAAACTCTTACGATTGCTCGTTAAAGGCAGACACTATTGGTAAATGTCACTAGCCTTCTCACTTGGTGTATCTCAACATATGCATAAAATAACAAAACTGTGAAAATTTGAGCTCAATCGGTCATCAAACTTGCGAGATAATAATGAAAGAAAAACACCCTTGTCACACGAAGTTGTGTGCGTAGAAAATTACTTCTTTCTCGAAAACTATGGCACTTCAGAGGGAGCCGTTTCTCACAATGTTTTATACCATCAACCTCTCCCCATTACTTGTTACCAAGAGATGTTTTATGCTAATAAATAGTTTGAATAATTACCAATAGTGTCCACTGCCTTTAAAATATTGTTTGTTTAATGTCTTTAAAATACTTCAAGTATTTTTATTACGCAGACATGACTTTTACCTAAATCTGCATTCATAATGAGATGCATTTTATATAATAATCCTTAAAATAAACTGATCAGGTGTCAACCTGTTCTTAACCAATCATTTAAAACACCTGCTATAGGTTGAAACCAAGGCCAATACCAAGAGCAAACTGTAAACTACAAATTTGACGGTATTTCTATACGTGTGATACGTGCTTTCACACTGGGTATTACCGTATGTTTGTTTTATTTGCATTATGATCTATAATAAGGTTCACTGTAACACAGTGATGTGCATGATTAATCTCTGGACCCAATTTCATAGAGCTGCTATGATAAAAACAGGATTACCAACCAAATTTCCATTTGTTGTCTATTGCTTGTTACTGGTACTCAGCTGGTGTTTGCTTGTCCTGAAAATCAAGTTAAAATTTGGTTGGTAATCCTGTTTTTATCAAGGAAGAAATTTCATGATAAGCAAATTTCTGTGCTTAGCAGCTCTATGAAATTGGGCCCAGGTCATTTCTGCTAGGGCCGAAACGTAAGACCATTAAAAACTATTTGTGTCCCTATACATGACATATTATGTCATTTTGGTCTGCTGTGGGCAAAACATATAAATAAATTTGTTAAGCAAATAAATTTGTTAAGCAAATAAATTTATCATGCAAATACATTTATTAAGCGAATCAATTGAGTATGCAAATCAATTTATTAAAACCCAAATAATTTTATAGAGTAAATAAGTTTATTATCTTCTGCTAATAACCCTATAGTCCGTTACACTGCCAGTACCAACTGGCTGATTAAGTTTTTTTTTCATTACTCTGCGTAGGAACTCAGTTAGAATCTCATTTCCCCTGACTTCTTATAGAACACGCTCGAGAAACATATTCAAGTACGAGTGGCAAGGGCAAGGTCGTTTACACACTGTATGTTTTACAACACTAAACAATCATGACTCCAAATAGTTTCCGACCGTGTTAGTTTGCGACGTAAAAGAAAACCGTGCCATGTCTAAGCACATATTGTGTAGATCATTATATTCTACTTGTAAAACATCTATCTAATCATGCATTTTATAACAAACGGTTTCAAACGCTTTTCGAAACCAACTCACCCAATCAAAGGCAACGTGTTCCTTCAGGATTCAGCAATTGTTTTCTCTCTCCTCCGAATTGTAGAAACATTTTACGAATCCATCTAATTTTTCTAAGCTAACTTGGACAGATTCAACTTGTTAGCAAATCGCATATTTTGTCATGTTTGAGTTTCCAAACACAACTTAAATTTACCCCTGCCCTCTCTTTTCGGCTGGGTTTGAGAAACAAGGGGTAGCAAATTGTATATCCGTCTCTTTTCAGCTGAGTTTTTGCACATAATTCTTACATTTTTTTCTCCCAGGAATATTTTATGAAGAAAAGGTGCATAATTTTAACGATTTGAAATTAACTTTAGGAAAAGTTGCTACTGTTATAAACTTACCTAAAAAGTGACCATTTTAAAATCGTAGTTAAAAATGAACCTGTTGTATTGTGTTCGCCCCACAGGACCGAGTGAAAATACCACATATCCCAGTGCTGCCACCATTCAGACCACACCGGCAGCACCCAAGTGTCCAGACGGTTGGATCGAGCAGAATGAGAGGTGTTATAGTCTGTCAATAAACGATTCCTTATCGTGGCCCGAGGCAAGACTAGCTTGCCAGCAAACACCAGGAGGAGACCTATTAGTTTATAATAGTACAGAAGAAAAGAGGTCAGTTTATATACCGTTCGATTCAATTATTTGCTTTTAGTAGTTCCGTTTTTTTGCAGATTTGACACCAAAAGTCAGATTTTAATTTTAAATGTCAAGTATAGATAAACCACAGAGGAAACTGACTGGGTAAGTTGATAAATAGTTTTGGGTTATTTGAAGAAAAATTCACTGGAGCGGGTTTTGAACCTTTTGTTGGCGGTCTCCATATTACATTTATAGTCAGTAAGGTTTATTGTTCGCGGGGGGGGGGGCAGTCAGTGGCAATATAGCTACGGATCACACCCCCAAATTACGATACAATCTGGGAAGCGGCAACCAGGGGGGAAATAGCAGGGGGTGGGCAGGGGGTCCAGAGGCGGTAGAGGCCCGACCCAACCTGGGTGCACCCGTGATACCATTTGCATGCCTACATCCTTGCTGGTGGAGGGATAACCCTCAACATGCGTCGGGTTGCAGTTGAATTGGGTCGATAGCCAAAATCAGTCAAGTTTAGCCCTCACCTTGAAGTGGATGTAATGATGTATGGCGATCTCTGCAACACAACACTCCAGATTCGAGCACACAACTTAGTGCAACCAAACAATGCTCTCCAGCTTCTTCGTTAATAACAAGATCAAGAGGTGCTCGGTCTAATAATCACAAAATTTCCCATGCATCCCCCCTCAACCCCCCCCCCCTCTACTCCCCTCTCCCCACTATAGTTACATCACGAAGCTGATTGAATGTCCACCAATTGACGGTGAACCGTCCTATGAAAAGCCTACCAACCTGTGGATTGGTTTGTACAGAGGCTGCGCAGAAGATCCTAAGATATTTCAGTGGGTTGGCGGTGTGGATCTCTCGGACGAGTTGAAGAACTGGGAGGAAGGACAGCCAGATAACTTTTTCAGTAAGACCCAAAACTTCCTGTTAATTAATTGTTTCTAAGGAAAAGCAGAAATTAAACAGTTTTTGTTCTATTCATGTCCAGACACGTTTGTGTTTCAGCCAGAACTGAAAACAGAATTTGGCACTTTCTTTGAAAACAGCTATGTCTTTAGCACCACGAAAAGCCTGGAGACGAAGTGCTTGCTGACTCTATTTAAATTAGACGCAGGCTTGTTTATGTAAGATGTTCTTGTGAATCAGGCGACGATGGTTTTTATAATATAATGTTTAATTTTGACTTCTACAACATGTTTCAATTTTGATTATATCTTCAAAACTATGAAGATAAAGGATATCATTTCATATCGCATGTTATTTTTCACACTGCTTGAAAGCATCAATACATCGTGTGAATGCATGAGATATCACCATAATAACACAGGTCAGTTGTGAGTATCTAGAAACACGACACAGTATTTATTGCAGGGGGTTTACGCAGTGTTAACATTCGTTTGCACATTATTGACACTCAGTTATCTTGTGTCGGTGTATGAAGTAACTGGCTTAGAACACAGTTAAGTTGAACAAGATAACACGACAACGCAGTTCCAACGTACTTCACATGACCGTGGTGTTTCTACAGTGTTAAAATAGAACTGTTGCTAAAAAAACATATCTAAACGCACACACTCGTTCATGCACCAACTCCAGTTACCATGTGAGTGCATGTTAAATCCGTGTTTGCACAGTGTAGTATTTGTGGCACATGTAAGATAGCTTTATAGAAAAGTACTGGTAAGTTTCGAGCGGAAATATAATACACGCACAACTATATCACATGGGTTTGCATTATTATTACATATCCTCACTGCTGGTGATTTCACGGTGTATCAGTTTTAAACACTTAACTTAACACTTTGTGGAGTCACGGCACATGTGAAATAACATTAAGCAACGGTAAGTTTTTAGCGAAAACACAAGACACGCACGAAGATCACTGTGTTTCTTTTCATGGTGTCTCACCCTCACGCAGAAAAATAACATTGCATGGTTTGGTTACTCAAAACACTCGTAAGTTCCGTAAATGTGGACACGGCGTAACGCACTTTTTCCAACTGCTGTGTTTTCACGGTGTAATAAACTCTCACGCACCTTTCTAATTATAAACGCAGTATTAATTCAGCACGTTTAGATGATTATGAAGCCTAGAGCAATGGTAAGTTTAGAGAGGAAAACTGAACACAAGCATTTATACCACTTCGGTGTTTACGCGGTGTTTATGCGGTGTTACGAATCACATTAAAACGTGCGTTACACTGCCAGTAAATAAGACTAAAAGCATTTTTTTTTTTTTTTACCTTGTGTACGAGTTTATTAAAAAAAATTAAATTTTCCATGACGTCTTGGAGAATACGCTTGAGAAACAGAACTTAATATTTGAATGGCAAGGGCAAGGTTGTTTAACCGCTGTTTTTAACAACATAGACTGGCGCTGTCTCAAATTACGATTGGTTTTTAGTTATTCACGTACTTTACTTTGGTCGGTTTGTGAATTCATTGCAGGTGATTGCATCATATTTAACCCCACAAGGTCAAACAACACTGACGGAAGCCAGGCTGGTATCTATGTCATACACCACTATCAATTCCTTTTTCGATTTATTTTCCCTATTAAAACCATTATCAATTCCCTTTTCCGATTTATTCTCTCTAAACCATTATGAATCTCCTTTCCGATTGATTCTCTTTAATAGTCTATTACCAATTCCCTGTTCCCGATTTTTCTCCATAAGCAAAGTATCAATTACTGTACTGGTTTATTCTCCATGCGAACCAATACCAATTCCCTTTCAGATTTATTCTCCCTATATAAACCATTATCAGATCCTTTTCCTATTTATTCGCCATAAACATCAATCAACTCACTTTCCCTATTTATTCTCTTTAGGCCTATCATTTTTGTTCTGTTCATTAACTTATTTCAACTGTTTTTCTTCCTTTTTTAATATTTATTTTAACCCTTTTTTTTAACCACTAACACGCGCTTACACTACATAAAACTTTGGTGTTTAATTTTTTCCTTTTTTTCTACTAATATCACTTTGTCAAATATGATCCATAACTTCACAACAGTGCATCACTAGTTTTAATTACTCCTCTAACAACATTTTTGTTACTAACTAACATGTTGTCACTTATCCTAACTGTTTTATATACTTGACTACTTCGATAAGTAATACTTTTATTAATGTATTAGTTTAGCAATTTAATTCAAAAATCACATTTCCCCCACCTTTTTCTGTTACTATTCAAAAGTAACTATTGTTTAAATATTGTCTTTTTAGTTATAAATTGTGATCAATTTTGATGAAAAGTGCTCTAAGATTTATTCGAATCCCGGATTAGATTTATTAATACACATCCGAAGGATATCAACCATAATCCTAAACCCGGAACCACAAGGATCGTTACATCACGAGCCCCATGGCCACATTGCATGGCTCTGCTAACCGCTGAATTCTGCGCTTACGATCACCATTCTCCGCTTACGTGCAAGCGCCTTGTAAGCGTAGAATGACTAGTAACGTGGAGTACGCACGCACATAAGCCACAATTCTACACTTACCGTAAGCGGAATCCCCTGCTTCCGTAAGCGCCGATTCCTTGCTTACGGTAAAAGCAGAGCCATGATATTGGGCCCAGTTCTGTTTGAAAGAAAATTTCACAAAGCAGTAAAATTCATCGTTTGTCAGTATTACCATAGTGATTTGTATTGTGACATCAGACTTTGTGCCTTTATATTATTTACGATGGGTTTGCAGTAAAAGGGACACGTTGCCTTGGATCGGGCTAGTTGGTCTTTTGAAAAGCGTTTGAAACCGTTTGTTATGAAATGCATATGGTTAAATAGATAATTTTAAAGTAGAATATAACGATCCACACAAACATGCTTCGAAACTGCACGGTTTTCCCTTTACGTCGCGTACTAACACGGTCGGCCATTTCATGGAGTCAAAATTTTGACTCCACAAAATGACCGACCGTGTTTGTTCGCGACGTAACATGATAACCGTGCAATTTCAAAGACCAACTCGACCGATCCAAGGCAACGTGTTCCTTTAAGAGCAATCATAGCTCTTTGTGAAATCGTGCACACTGGTTTGATTTCCTTTGTAATACAACGAATCAAGTACCATGATAATGTACCGATCATTAAAACAGATAACGAATGTTGTGTGGACATACTGGCCTGTGCACTAAAGACATCCGGGATATATCGAGACGAACAGTGCCTAAAATCACAAGGCTACATCTGTGAGGCACCGATAGGTAAGACATCCTGAATGGGCGGGGCGATGGTGTCAATAATAGGGATGGACACTTCGCTCAATCTAGGGGACAAGACGGTTCCAATGTATCGACCTGGTTCCTCCTATCAGAATGTGTGAGCGTGAAATCAGACTCTCTGCTTCTTCTCATCCCTACACTCTTGCATTAGTGAGATGTAGAACAAGGAGCCATTCCAACAGCTTTATTCCACGTACTGTAACACGTTGGAACTACCTCCCTGGTGCATGTTTCTCTCAATCCTACAATCTAGACTGTTTAAAGATGAATATTACTTCCTCCTTCAGCTCCCCTTAGTTATTTTCATCTTTAAGATATTATTTCTTCTATATTATATAAACCCCTTTCTAAGAAGAGCTTTTAGCCTTGTCTGTGACCAAATTAAACTGTTCTAAGGCTTCCGCCCAGGTAGTGGTTAAAAAGCAGGACAGTTCTTCAGAACTGAGAGGTTTCCAGAATTCCGAAAATCTACTCCGCAGTAGTAGAATATAACCAACGCAGTTCTCTAAAGAACAAAATCTATCTGGCAAATACTACCGAAAACCAAAATTGATTGATCCCTCACCATGCAATGCCTCAACTGCCATTATTAACTTAAACATGCATGCACAAATGCTGTTTAATGGGTGACCCTACCCTCGGCTAGGGACCTTTTGATTCACTTAAAGTTGTTATTACCATTAATTCTTAGAAGCACCACCTGAGCCATCACCGACGCCCTCACCGTCGAGTACCATGGAACTATTCGCCTTAACAACCACAGTGCAGATGTTATCAAGTAAGAACGTGCAAGATCTAAAGATACCCATTAGTTTAAGAAAAAAAGATGTAATTAAAAGAAATTTGTAAGCCCTGAATATTAATGCAAACATCCCCAAAAGACTGCTAGACTAATATTGTGTGTAAGCCCGATGCGATTTTGAAACTGTGAATTTGAAGGGAATGCCTTTGTATCAAAAGTGTTCGATAAATCGCAACAACGGTTCACGGCAACCAAAAAAGGTTGTGAGTTTTTTTTTTTTACAACCATAACGCAGTTATTATCACAAGTCGTGGCCGAGCGGTTTAGAGCACCGAACTCAAGCTCTGATGTTTCTGATCAGCAGAGTGTGGGTTCGGGTCCCAGTCGTTGCACCTGTGTCCTTAAAGTACGAATACTAAACCATGATGTTGCGTCCTTCGGATGGGAAGTAAAGCCGTTGGTCCCGTGTGTTGTGTATTACGTAAAAACAGTGCATTTATCGAAAGATGAAAGAGGTTTGCCTCGGTGTTCCTGGTTTGATTTTCTGCATATTGCGCCACAGCACCTTGTAAACCATTACATGCTACAATGTAAAAGGAGTAGATCTCAAACTTCAAATGAAGCCCCACTTTCCTTGCAGGAAAATGAATGTTGAAGCGCCTTGAGCGTCACTGAGTGACTGATTTAAGCGTTATTATAAGAAGCCAATATTATTATTAATATCTAACTATTGTGATTTTCTTCAGCTTTTGTCGCTGTCGTTGAGTCAACCACCTTACCACAGCCGACTCCGACACCAACGTTCACAACCACACCAGGTTTGTCCGTGCAAGCTTCACTCGCGAGTGACGTCATGCTCCAGCCATCTTCAACACTTCCCCCCACTGGAGCGTCGTCATGGCCCCGCACATCAGATTCTTTACCATATTATGATCAGTCTGAAATTCATTCTGACACAAATTTACTCTTTTCAACCCAAATATCCCCAAGTCCATCTCCGTCATCTCTCAGCACAGATGGTGTAGTTATGACGTCATCTTTCGGCACAGATGATGTACTTATGACGTCATTTTTCAGTCAAGCAAATACAAATAGTTATTACTCCTCGTCTACATCTGTGACCATAAACTCACAAGAATCATCATCATTTTCATCCAAGCTAATTTTACTAACAAGTTCTTCCTCTTTTCAACCTTCGTCAAGCCATGTTTCTACGTCCATATCAATCCCTACTACTTCAGCAACTAACACTTTGCTAACATCCCATAACACACAAAGCATACCTACCATGTCATCCTCTACTAATATATCGCCAAGTCAGTACCATAACTTGCCCCATACAACTCAAGATACAACTACGCAAGTACCACAAACAACGTCTGATGACGTAACAACAGATGATCCCAGAACAACCAATCGTGATGGCGGATCAGTCACGACAGAAACTACGTCATTGGCTCCTCCCATAACCAGCGACCAATCAGGTTTTAGTAACACCTCGCCCGGTGAGTGTCAGCAAACTTGTGACCAATCAGCTCGGTGTTTGCATGAAAACCTACGAGTGGTAGAAAGAAGCCCCAACGTGATTGGTAGACGTTGCATGTGCATGACACACTGCGAGGCCTGTACAAGAAAAAGGCTATGGTGTTTTTCTTTAGCTCAGGATGTTACGAGAATTATTTGTACCTTTAGAAAGCACAGCATGTCGATTTAAAGCGACTATCCACCCCTATGGAAAATGCATGATGAAAGGTACCCCTCAAACAGGCGCAAACAATCGTAATCACTGAAAATGCACACCCTGCATGACAAGCACCGAAGACCTTATGCTTTGACGTCATCAAGCCGCCATCTTAGTAGTAGTATTAGGCTACAATGCCAGATTATAGAACACTCAGCGCACATGTCTGAGTGGTCAATGAGAAAAACTCATTTTGACCTCTAGGCGAGGGCGCCCTATTTCGAATGACGTCATGTGCAGAAGGTCTGAACACATTCGCACTTTAGTGGTATAAATATTACACTTTGCACGCACAGTACTGCTTCCTCACAAGGATCTAGTTTATCAAACGTGTTGTACAGTCTGTCTCTTGCCAACATGTTAATGATTTGTACATAGAATGAGTGTATGAAAATAACAAAACTTTATCACCATTTTCTCTTTGCTTGCTTTGATTTTTGTTACCTACTTTTACTTGCTGTATTCAGTTCACCAAAGGATTTAATGTTCATGTATCTGCCTACTTCCATACGGCTTAACAAAATACTACACACTTTACGGGGCGCCGTAGGTATAGAACTCTTTCATAGGCAGTGGCAAGGATTTAAGCCCAGGTGTTTATTTCATACTTAACAAAGAACTCCATCTACTAACATTTAAAACTTAAAATTAAGGTGTACAAAATATAACAACGAGTTCGTTAAAAGAGAAAAATAACTTTGAACTAATTCGCAAACTAAAAATACATTTTTAACAGTTATGACTACGACTACACCGATTATGTGCCGAGCTGAGATTCTAGACGCACTGGAGTGGGCAGAGACGATAGAGGGCGTACACGCCGTTCAAGCGTGCCCAGAAAATCCTTTTGGTGCGTATGAAATAATGGTACACCATGTATTACCGGGGAACGATAAAGTCAAACCGGTACAGCAACACCCTTAATGTTGCGATATATGGTCTTATATAAGTTGCGACATGGCGGCACAAAGTTCTTAATGATTCGTTTGATCATTGATGCCACTGAATAATAATAATAATAATAATAATAATAATAACCCGTTTTTGTATAGCGCTTTTCACACCCGGAGGGCGTCCCAAAGCACTTCACATTATTACCCCTGGTCACTGGGCCTTAATTCACTCCTTAAACCATCTCAACTCCCTGGTGGGGAGTATGCAGCCTGTGCAACATTAATATGCGCTACTCGGCTAAATCAATCACAAGAACCATCTCTGTCCTCACAGGTACCCATTTACCCCTGGGTGGAGAGAAGCAATTATAGTTAAGTGTCTTGCTCAGGGACACAAGTGTCATGACCGGGATTCGAACCCACACTCTGCTGAACAGAAGCATCAGAGCTTGAATTCGGTGGTCTTATCCGCTCGGCCACGACACCCCACACTAACAAACGTGGTTTTAAGTTTACCCAATCAAGTTGACAATATTATACAATTTTTCTTTCACAAAAAGCTTACCAAAGTGGATACAACGGAACAAGGAATCAGTTTCAAGAGATTTCCAACATGGCGGCAAAATGGCTTCAGAATCAAAAAATTCATGAAATAAAGCTAGCTATTTATGTTCAGTGTATTACCTGCCTTCAAACTTGTTGCCTTTAAACTTAAATGGCCAAACCATATTTTGCGGTCGGGTGGTCGTAGTGTTATATTATTTCCTCGCCTTCCACCTCTAGGACCCCGGTTCGAATGACGTCAAGGCACTATTATGTGCAGATTTGGTTGTTAGTCCATGCTTGAGTACTTGAGTTTATATGGAATAATTCTCTATGGTCCTTCTCCCTAAAACATCTGAAACAAAACGTATCTATTCCTGGTAAGGAGACAGGAACCCACGGTCCCTAATAAGTCCTTGCTGAATACATCTCAAGCAGTTTGTTTTATGTAATTAGCTAGTCTTTAGGTGCTACCCACTACCTTCCTCGTTTTATCTAACCGACTGACACGGCTATGTTTAGTATTATCTACCAGATTATTAATGACATCCATGCATAAATCATTGACATTGCAGCTGTCGTCACACGAGCTTGTGTATTGATTTCCACAACGTCTGCAACATGGAGGCAACCTGACTTCAGAGATTGTCAAGTTCCAACAACTGGAGACCTTCTAGAAAGGGTAATTTATACCTCTCAGATAAAATGTCAACTTTAATATTCATGGGGATTGATTGAGCGCCCTTATGCACCATTGGCACCTTTTTACAATTCATTTGTGTGTAATGTGATTTTCAAGTTTATATTTCTGGTCCAAAAATGTATTTTATTTTTTACTTCCTAGCACGACTTTGCTAAATATGTATACCCTAGACCCCTTGTTATGCAAATGTAGTTCCGTCACAAACAATAGGAGAGACCCAAGGTGGGTTCACGTCTAAATAATGTATAATTAGCCCACTGCCAACCATCATAGCATATTTCATGCTTTTACCACAAAGTGCACAATATTGTTACCTTAGCAGCTGCACTATTTAGGTAGATCTTGGTTTTACACAAAATTTTTCGTAACCACTATATATACTTATTGAGAACTTCTATAAACGCTTCAATGTCAACATGACAAATAGGGAACTGTATGGTAATGAAACAAAACTATCCACAAGGTGACTGCTCTATTTCATTTAAGTTAATTTATTAATTTCACAGTTAAAAATACTGTACAGACAATAACAACAGTACAGAAAACAAAAACATGCACATACAATAATTATGAGAAAGAGTGAGAAAAATAAGTAGCACCCCTGATGGATTTTAATTCAGTAAACTAAATTACTATCGAATTAGTCTCCTGATGCCACAATTTATAAAGAGACATGTTCTGAAAAGCTCTGTAATTTATTCGACAGGGTAAGGGGTTTGGGTAGGCCAAGTATATGGCCATGTCACATTTTTACAGGCAACTTGGAGGCATGTACAAGGATGGGCAAATCTCATCATTATTCCGACATTGGTCGACTAGAGAGAGAGAGAGAGAGAGATAAACACTTTACTGATTTTCATGCTCTATGGAACCTGTTTAGTAGAGATCATCATTTTACTACGTTAGGCTTTTTGCAAATCTGAGGAAAGTTCAATATTGAGATGGAAGGGTTACTTCGAAAATTCATTTGCTTGAATAAACAAAAAGGGTTGAAATACACAGCTTTTGTTTTATCTCTTTCAAACAGTTGACATACATGTACAACTCGCCTACTGTTGAGCCCGGTGACGTCATCAAAGCCAGCTACCAGCTATCGCAGATGTTGGCGCCCCCTACGTCCGACGATGGAAGCGCACAGAGGAATCCTGCTGATGAATATTCATTACTGGTCGAGTCGTTGGAGATGTTGGTTGCTTTACCAAGTAGACTCACTGAATGCAGGCCTAGTGATCTTAACAAGTTCGCTAACGTAAGAGACATTTAATGTCAGCAGCGTGTGGGTTCAAACCCCGGTCGTGACACTTGTGTCCTTATAAGCACGACACTTAAGACCATGATTGCTTCGTCCTCCTTTGGAATGGACGTAAAGCCGCTGGTCCCGTGTGTTGTGTAACGCACGTAAAATAACCCAGTGCACTGTCGAAAGGGGAAGCAGTTCGCACTGTGGTTTAAAATAACTTATATCGAACAAAAATAGGGTTCGCCCCGGTGTTCCAGGTTAGATTGGCAGCATATTGCGCCACCGCACCTTGTAAAATCGGCCGAAGATTCAAAATAATCCAATACTTAGACAATTTACTATAAAAACAATCCGTTAAGTGAATAGGTGGTATGCAGAATAAAATCACTTGTTTCCCTCGGTGCAGGAATATATAAACAGTGCCCCTATTCAGTTTGACATAAATACTCTATCTTCTTTTTTACTACAGTCCATCCTACAGGCAGTTGACAACATGCTACATCCAGATAACCTTGCCATATGGATTGGCAGTCCACAGGTATAGCCCCACTTAACCCTGTTCACACGACGGAAAAAACCTACGTTCCTGGTGAAATGTTTCCAATGTTTATAAAACAGTTATTTAAAAATGAGCTTCATGTGAAATGACAGCAATCTTTAACACGTTCTTCCTCAAAGTCCTTTTAATTCACAGGACGGAAAAAACACAATTCCTAGTGAAATGTTCTCAATGTTTGTAAAATATTATAAAAATGAGCTTCGTGTGAGGGGACAGCAATTTTTTACTTGTTCTACATTCCTTGCAAAATGTTCTCACACATTGTTAGCTTTACGATGCCCAACGGAAGATTTAAAGATGAACCAAAAGGGCCTTGTCACACGAGGCAACGTTTACAAACTACTGCAGTGCATGCTATACACGACCACTTCGATGGCACAGCAGAACATTTTCAATCATTGTCTTACGATCACCAAGAATAAAATGTGAACATTCGGATGAATGCATTTTCTTTGCTACAATGTACAATGGTTGCCAAATCTTCAACTCAAGTACCAAACGCTCTCCGATAAAGCATCCAGGTTTCCTAAGTTTAAGGCCCGGTCACACAGGCCTCGATAACGCGAATTTTAACAATGCACACCCTTGGTTGGAGTGGTTGAATGGGAGTGTGCGTCTTCTGCGTGGAGCATTTCAACCAATGCGTTCTCTTTGCGTCATTATCGTTATGTTTTCGTTATCCCCGCAGTGTGACTTGGCCTATGTGAGAGCTTTTGTATGGATACCCAGTTTTTAATCAACAATTTGATAAGTTTGATCACGTATTTTCCCGGTATTATTTTGTTCAGGTATCTGCTGATACTGTGCGCGTGATGGATGCAGTCGAAAGCTTCGCCGCACAAACAGCCACCGCAAACTGTAACCTCATTCTGACACCAGATGACGTCACAGTTCCGTCATTCGAAGGGAAATACGACAATGTCGGTAAGAATCATTGCTGCGTCCTTCGAATGGGACGTAAAGCAGTAGGTCCCGTGTGCTGTAAAAAGAAACCCAAATATTTTCTCATTAAACACCCTCGCACTTCAAAGGGAGAAGAGAACAGATTGACAGACCTACACAAATTTGGACACTGCACCCGATGATCAATGGGAGATCTTATGTAACACTAGGTAGAGGTGGCAAGGGAAATTCCAGTCTACTGCCACCAAGCGTCCCAATAATAACAATATTATAACTTTCTTATGCGATTGTTTTGTGTGAAGTCTTTAGGAAGTCAGTGGAGACAACGGCCCGTTTTGAGGGTTTGGCCTACACCGCCTCGTCACCTCGAGCATCCATTGTGCTACCTCCTGAAATATTCGATGACGTCACTGATACGCAAGGTCTAAATCTCTTCTAAACTTAACTCTCTAGAGATTGATTATTATGATTTTGCCCTTACGTCGATGTGTGTTAGCGCTGCATATACCCAGTACTTTCTGTGAAAAAAAAATCACAGATATTACTCGGGTGGGATTCGAACTCACGACCTTTGAAATTATAGAGTAAAACCAACAATCTAAAGACTGAAGTAGTTTAAGCCCAATGTGTCACGTGGTAAAAAATAATGTTAAAGACCAGTATCCACACTTGATGTGGCCCAACATATAGGGCATACATGAAATAACAAACCTGTGAACGTTTTAGGCTCAATCTGCTATTGGAGTCACGAGAAAAGAAGTTGAACAAATCCTGAAACATTTTCACTATTATTGACTAAAACATTTATAGTATTATTAAATACGAACATTTATTCCCTCATGTTTGTCTACCTTACAGTGACACTTCTGGTCGTGTTTTACCCAAGTATTGGACCACTGCTGGATGATGTAACGCAACCTGCGGCCGCAACGTAAGCACTTTTCCACTAAAACAATTTCGATATCGTCGGTATTTTTTGAAGCCGAAAACTATTAAAAATTTTCTATTAGGTTCAAATTGTTTCCCGTCAAAATCTACATTCCTTTTTATATTTCACGATTTTATATTGGGATTTAAAAATATAAACGCAACAACAGGCTTTGAAAAAGTTGTGCAGTCAATAAAATAAAACGTTTGTTTTTCACGGATTATTTTTTACTAATTCAAAATGCCTTCGAAACTATAAACGTAAAACAGGTTTTGGAAATGTTGTGTAGTTAATTACATAAAATGTTGTGTCGTATGTTCCTTTTTGGTTTTACAATTTCAAAATGTATTGCAAAACTATAAACGTAAAAAACGAGCTTTCCATGCAACTGGTGTTCAGTCAATAAAAAAAATAAAGTGTTGTCTGTTTATTCCTTTTTTAATTTTACAAATTCAAAACTGTCCACGTAAAAACAGGCTTTGAATGTGTTGTGCAGTCAATAAAATAAAATGTTTGTTCCTCTGTTAATTTTACAAACTCTTACTTCAAAACCATGAACGTAAACCCAAGCTTTAAACATGGTGTGTAGTCAAACAAATAAAACATTGTGTCTCCTGTTTGTATCTATACAGCATTGAAAGCAACCAAAAGGTGATGTCATCTATTGTGACGTCGACAGCCATCCACCAATCAAATGATGTGTTTCAGAAACTAGCCACTCCACTTTGCATAAACTTCACCAAGGTATAAAAAGTGATCTTGGAACATCAAAAGTTCAGGGCTGAAATTTGAAAATGTAAACATTCGTGGAACTGGCTTGCTGGCTTTTCTAAACTCAGAAGCTCAAAAATAAAACCACTCAGAAGGTTGACAGACTTTGTGCATCCCCAGAAATACAGAAACTACCGGTTTAGACACATTGTGGACCTTTTCTCTCTCACTTTGGTGACTGCTTTACTTCTTTCAAGGAAACTGACAGGCTTAAGGAGATTTAAAGAAAATATTTCTTTAATCAGGAAAAATCCTCATAAATCACCCAGAAATTGAGGGTTTTCTTTTGAAAAAAAGTTTGTTCCACCATCTTTTCTGTTAGTTTTAAGTTTGAACAAACCTCTGATAATTTCAACCAATGGGGTGCCTTCATTTGTAAATCTTATTTTACCCGACCAACCCACCGACAAAACATTGGTGGTATCCTCACAACCCAAAAACCTGTACCCTCACCACCGAACATTAGTTCAGTTCACTTATAGCTTGTGTTGATTTACTGTACAAACATGGCATGGTATAGAGGCACAATGAACGATATGTAATATTATACCTTTACTGATAAGCCTACCTCTGATTTTAGTTTAAAAAAAGATAATTTATTAATCAGTTAGGCCTCAATAAGCATTTTCAAAACGCCTTTTTTATTTTCTTTATAGACTGTTGCAACATTTGACAACGAAGAAAACTGTGTTTATCTTGGCCGTTCCGAAAGGTAAGCGTCTTAAGTTCTTTGACACTAAATCATTGCAACCTTTGAATTCCTGTTTTCATAAAACACTCTCCCCTTCACATTTCACCCCGACAGCGGCAAAAGCGAATGGTTAACCGACGGCTGTTGGGTGAATGAAAGAAAGAATGGGTCGCTCCACTGCTGTTGCAATCACATGACGTCTTTTGCTATCGTTGGCGCAACTGAGGTAGGTAATTATAAAAAAAAAAAAAATTAAAACAATGACTAGAGCAAGCTAGTCGAAACATTAACCAGTTAAGAACTCACTCCGCGGTAGTGAAAGTCCTCTCTCTCCACTAAAGCGAAGGTAGTAAATCCCCCGCCGATTTCCTACCGTCCGTCCAGGTTGTAGTTAAAAACCTGGACAGTTCTTTTTTAGAAACCGAACCCGAATTCCGAAAAATCTGCTCCACGGTAGTAGAATATAAAGCAAAACAAGTTCTCTAAAGACACAATCTACCCAGCAAGTAGATACACACATGGTGCTACCGCAAACCTAATAAACAACTAAAAGATGCATACAATTATAACAATTACAAGTTTTTTACAAATTGTTATTTATTCAATTACAAGTTTTCTATGTAAAAATACATTTGTACAAAGCCAAAGAGCCACTACAACCATCATCGAGAAACAATGCTCACAAGTTTCATTGCTAAAGAACCGTTTACAAATCTAGAAAACATCACTGAAGAAGTTGCCTCAACTTATGGTCACGAGTAAAAAGAAACGGCAAGGAACTCTCACAGAAATTTCAAAATTGTTTACAGAAGATTTTTTTTTACTTACAATATTATACAAATTTAAACTCAAGCAGTCAAAACTTGTTTACATATAACGCATACTTGTTAATGATTCTGATACATTCACAGTGGAGGTGTGTCCGCGCGATGCACAACTCTCAGCCAATCAGAGGTCTTCCTTTGAGCCTAGGAGGGCGCTGTTTCAAGTCTTGGCGTTCACTTCTGACTTAACCAGCTCGACTGCGGTTTAATTCCAGATTTGTTGACGTTATTTCTTCTTGCAGGTTATACAGCAATATCAACTTCTTCTTCTGACCTACGTCTTATGTTCAGCATCCTGTTTCATCATCTTGTTATCAACACTTATCCTCTTCTCAATAAGGTACCACACTATAAGTCCGATTCCCTGTCTCAATACAACGACAACGACATTATACTTTGTAAAGAGACAGACTACTTGTTTCCCTTTAGCCTAATTTTAGATGTCATTTGGATGCAATGGAAGGAAAGCAGGATTAACTCACTATAATATTTAAGTTTCACCATTTGTTTCCCTTGTTGAAGCGCCACAGGAAAATGTCAAATACTGTCTGAAGTTATGTGAGCAAGTCAGCTTACTCTATAGTTGGAATTACAAAGTTTGATTTATGTATACAATGTGCATATTTTTTTAATTTTTCCAAAAGGCATTTGAACTCAGCAGCATTGACAATTCACGCATCTTTAGCTCTCTCTATTATACTGAGTTTTGTCGTGGTGATGGCTGGTCTAGAAAGAACAACCAATCAGGTAACTGGTTAGATTAATAACAACCAATCAGATTCATTATAATTCCTGTCCAGAAAGAACAACCAATCAGGTTGGTTCTGTGTAGAAGGAACAACCAATCAGGTTGGTTCTGTGTAGAAGGAACAACCAATCAGGTTGGTTATGTGTAGAAAGAACAACCAATCAGGTTGGTTCTGTGTAGAAAGAACAACCAATCAGGTTGGTTCTGTGTAGAAAGAACAACCAATCAGGTTGGTTCTGTGTAGAAGGAACAACCAATCGGGTTGGTTATGTGTAGAAAGAACAACCAATCAGGTTCGGTTCTGTGTAGAAGGAACAACCAATCAGGTTCGGTTCTGTGTAGAAGGAACAACCAATCAGGTTGGTTATGTGTAGAAGGAACAACGAATCAGGTTGGTTCTGTGTAGAAAGAACAACCAATCAGATTGTTCCGTGCAGAAAGAACAACCAATCAGGTTGGTTATGTGTAGAAGGAACAACCAATCAGGTTGGTTCTGTGTAGAAAGAACAACCAATCAGGTTGGTTCTGTGTAGTAGGAACAACCAATCAGGTTGGTTCTGTGTAGAAGGAACAACCAATCAGGTTGGTTCTGTGTAGAAGGAACAACCAATCAGGTTGGTTCTGTGTAGAAGGAACAACCAATCAGGTTGGTTCTGTGTAGAAGGAACAACCAATCAGGTTGGTTCTGTGTAGAAGGAACAACCAATCAGGTTGGTTCTGTGTAGAAGGAACAACCAATCAGGTTGGTTCTGTGTAGAAGGAACAACCAATCAGGTTTGTTCCGTGCAGAAAGAACAACCAATCAGGTTGGTTCTGTGTAGAAAGAACAACCAATCAGGTTGGTAAGACTGTTTACAATACCTGAGATTGGAGCTTTCAGTTTGTGGTAAAGTTATTCACTACTTCTAAATAGGAGTAGAAAAACATAGAAATGGTTCCTTTAAGACTTGTAACAGTCCTCTGACTGTTTAGAACTGATTACTCTTGTTGAATGACAAGATGAAGACTGAAGCGAGCTACTAACAGTTCAGCAGACAATTTTGGTTTTTGTAGGAACAATTATAATGATTCCTGTGGAGAACCATAGGGACTTTGGTAATGGTTCCTGTAAAATATTTCAGTCATTTTTTGAGCACATTTTGTTGATTTAACTGTAGAAATATCACCATTTAAAATGGGATTTGAAGTCAAACAATGTCTCGACTCTCCCCTTGTACTCTTTGTCTGACCAATCAACAATTTGACAACTACAGATAAGGACTGCTACAACTCTATGATCTATAAGACTGATAACTACATTCATGATCTTCCATCACTACACAGACTTTATGCAGAATTCTGGCGATTGCTACTCACTACCTTCTGACGACGCAATTTCTATGGTCATTAGAGGGGGCTATTCAGATAGTTTTCTCGTCGAACATAGACCATGACGAGCAACGAGCCTTTAGTCTCTGGATCTATCATGTGATTGGCTGGTGTAAGTACAAAAAAATGGTACAAAGGAACTGATTTTTTCCCCTAGTCTGTAGCTGGTCGACAGGGCTTTGTATCCTTTGGCAATTTGGCGCTTTACAAATACAGTTATTATTATTTTATTACTATTATATTGTTAGGTTTTAAACCAAACCCTGATGTATGTATAGCACTGTAACTTCGGTACTTTCCCCCCGATTCCTTTGAAAAAAAAACCCACAGGCATATCACTTGGAAGGAATTCGAACCCACGAAGAACTCGTCGCTACCCCTTTCTGTTTATTCCCTTATTAAATTACACCTTTCAGCCAAAATATTTAATATTTACATTCAGGAAGTAATTTGGAGATGCTTTGTCTCTTCAATTGTAGTCGTTTACAAGTCAACAAACAAAGTTTCTTGACCTGAATTTCAGCTGATGTTTTTTTCTTTTGCTGTTCTTTTACCAGGTGGCCCCGTGCTTCCAGTTGGTATGTGTATGGCTCTATGGCTGGAGGACTACGGTGGACCCGATAGGTGAGGTTGATGTTATCTACCCTCTGGGAAAAGAACAGAGACATTGTAGCCATTACAACACATAAGCAAAAAAAAAGAGGGGGAATAATGACAACTTGAAAAGAGTTGAAACCAACGGTTCTTTTCAGAACCACCCCAACTTATTTAGAGATAAATTTAAAGATGAACCAAAAGGGCCTTGTCACACGAGGCAACTTTTACAAACTACTGCAGTGCATGCTATACATGACCACTTCGATGGCACAAAAGAACAATTTCAATCATTGTCTTACGATCACCAAGAATAAAATGTGAACATTCGGATGAATGCATTTTCTTTGCTACAATGTACAATGGTTGCCAAATCTTCAACTCAAGTAACAGGGCCAAACGCTCTCCGATAAAGCATCCAAGTTTCCTAAGTTTAAGGCCCGGTCACACAGGCCTCGATAACGAGGAAAGTTAACAATGCACACCCTTGGTTGGAGTGGTTGAATGGGAGTGTGCGTCTTCTGCGTGGAGCAACACATAAGCAGACAAAAAGAGGGGAATAATGACAACTTGAAAAGAGTTGAAACCAACAGTTCTTTTCAGAACCACCCCAACTCATGGTGTTACCGCACCCCTTTCCATTATGTTATTTCCACCATGCAAGGTTTAAAATCCTACCGAAAAGACAATTTGTTGCATTTATTTCAAAGGTACTTTTTGGTTAGTAGGTAAACAATCATAGTGTGAAGAGGCTGGCCTTTATTCACCGGAAAAAGGGCTATATATATATATGTATTTTTGTTAATAATTATTAAGTGAACTAAAAAAGAACACTTGTTAAACTTTGACATAAGGCTTTAACATTTGGTGAAATGTGTAAATATTTTCAAAATTTTGAACAGGTTTAAATTGTTGATGTAAATGAAGACCAGGAGAGGTTGAAATTATACAGTCAGTTTCTTTTTTTTTTTCTTTGACAGATGTTGGATTAGAAATTACGTTCTAACTGGATTGGTTGTCTCTATAGGTCTACCTGCACTGGTAAGGGATGGAGTCTTAATTACTAGAACATATTTTTTTTTACTTGACAATGTACGTCGGGCTGATGTTTAGAGTGAGCCCTGACAACGCAACTGCGACTGAGGGAAAACACCCCAAAACGGGCCGGTGCCGGTGCTTGCGTAAAGTGCCTTGGAGTGTCACAGGGTGTCATGGTTTACATATCAAAATCAAGTTCTGGTGGTCAAGTTTTTGGGGTGTAGGTTAAAATCCCGGTCATGACACTTGTGTCCTTGAGCAAGATATTTTACTATAATTGCTTCTCTTCACCCAGGGGTATAAATGGGTACCTGTGAGGGTAGAGGTTGATATTGAGTATGAAAAAGGCCCTCAGAGCGCTACGACAGCCCGGGCCCAATTTCATAGCGCTGCTAACCGTAAGCACACGAAAAGGCATGCCAACCTTCCGGTGCTTACCGCACGGAAAATAAATGACGTCACAATGCAAATCCACGGTAAACACGCAACATGGCCGTCCATTTTTTCTGCTAACCTGTGAAATACGCTTAGGCTTAAGCAAATTTTTCTGCTACAGTAAGCACGCAAATTTGCTTACCGTTAAGCAGCGCTATGAAATTCGGCCCTGGGCTGAATACTCCCCAGGGAGCCGAGACAGATTAAAGGAATGTTATTGGTGCAATGATGTAAAGCGCACCGATACATTTTGGTCAAATTTGTGCTAAATAAGAACTATGTGCTGTATAAAAAACTAATTATTTATTACCAAAATGATTGTCAAAATATTGTGTTGTCCTTAGATGTATGGGGTTGACACATTTTTAGGGACACACAAGATTGAAATAACTATTATGGAGAAGCCATGTTTAATCAGGTCTGTAAACAGCGCCCTCTTTTGGTGGGTACCAAACACATTTGTTACAACTATGAAGTATGATTTCAAGAAATGATGATGATATGATTGCTTAAGATAATTTTATAGACAAGATTTATTTCTAACCGAAACATATTTATTTCTTCTTCTGAATACCAGACAAACATTTTCTTGCTGGTCTACATCTCTGGAAAGAGCGTCACCACGGGAACGGACGTTCACACTGATACAACAGTGGGTAACCACACTAAGCAACGAGCAATGTGAGTAACCTAAGGTTATGTCAAAAAGGTCATACCAAAAAGGCTGTGTCAATACGATCAAGTTTAGTCTTTATGTTTATATTACATGCTTTGCATATGCGTGATGGAACTGTGCGCTATATGAAGTCACTATATTATTATTAGACATTCTTGTTATCGTCGAGATACATGTACTCTCCTTCCGCTACCAAAGTATTCCTTCAACCTCAAAGTAGGGTTAAACTGAACCGCGCCTTCTTTATGATTATCTTAATTTTCAGGGATGGTGTGAGATCCAATGTAGTCACTTTAATTCTTCTCTCTCTCTGTTGGGCTTTCGGAATTGCCTCATTCCAGTTCCAAGATGACATCCTACAACAAGTGTTTGCTGTCTCAGCACTCATACTGGTGAGAGTCTTGTATTATTATCTCGCAACTTCACAACCGATTGAGCTCAAATTGTCACAGGTTTGTTGTTGAGATAAGAGGTGTAGGCGTCAAATGAAAAGGCTGTTTCATTTTAGCCTTCTTCTTTAATGGAGCTTTCCCTGTAATGTTTTGCCCTTCTTATTCCAGGGGGTATGGATGTTTCATTTTAGCCTTCTTCTTTTATGGAGCTTTCCCTGTAATGTTTTGCCCTTCTTATTCCAGGGGGTATGGATGTTTCATTTTAGCCTTCTTCTTTAATGGAGCTTTCCCTGTAATGTTTTGCCCTTCTTATTCCAGGGGGTATGTTTCTTTGTGATGTACTTAATCTTGAGCCACGATGTCAGGAATACCATCTTACATGCGAGGAAAAACCACAGGAAAAAGAAGATAAGGAAGAAGGTAAGAAACGAAGTTCAAAGAGCATCTTGTGAACAGTTAACAGTCCGATTATGTGTTCCTGTGCCAGCACCTTAGCACCTTTGCACCTTTCATTTCATTTATTAATTCTGGGTGTGAAGCCAAGAACCATCAGAAAAGCGAACTATCAGAAAATTAATCACTGTACTTGCCAAGAACCCAATGGAGAGAGGGCAATGAAGGAAGTTTCAGTTTTAGACGCGGGAGGAAAATCTCAGAGAACCATTCCGGGGGAAACCAACCCAATCCACATAGTGCCCCCGGTAGGATTTGTACAGGGTCCCATGAAGTGGAATGCAAAGCAAGATACCACCTGACCGCTAAAGTACGACATCCAAAGGAAATTCAGCTTCTAAGAGGCCTGTACTCAGCAGATTAACAACAAGACCAATCCAAGAACAATTCAAGACCAATCCAAGAACAATCCAAGAACAATCCAAGACCAATCCAGAACAATCCAAGACCAATCCAAGAACTGACTCCGCGCTAGTGCAGTTAATTACAATCCTATAAGCTAGTAGTCCCACCCTATTTTCTATAACTTCCGACCACCTAGTAGTTAAAAGTAGGACAGTTCTTTTCAGAAGTAAGAAGTCTCCCAACCATCCGGTAAATCTACTCCGCGGTAGTAGAATAAAGAAAGACAGTTCTCTAAGAACAAACTCTACCTGGCAAGTAGATACACACACGGTGTCACCACAAACTAAAAATCCTATATACGGCTACAAGTGAAACTAAAATATTTCTTCTTGTTTGAATTTAGCTGCAGCAGAGAAAATCTGATGACTCCTTGTTAACGACATCTACTAGTCCCACAACGAGTGCATTGGATGACACGGGACATGCATTAGTCCTTGTACAGGTGAGTTATAGCTAGCAACCAGTTTGCGCAAAGACTGTTGTTGAACATAGTTCGACAATACAATTTTTTGTTTTTTTTACCCATACACACCGATGTGTGTTAGCACTGTATACTCAGTACTTTCCTGAGCTCTGTGGAAAAAAAATCACAGGCATATTACTAGTCGCTCGTGTAGGATTTGAACCCACAACCTTTGCAGTTGTAAAGCAGTGTCTTACCAACTCACCTGTGCTATTAAAGCCATTATACACTTTCAGCACAGAAAAAGAAAAAATCACAGATTTACAAATAACTTAAGGTAATGGTGAAAGACTTCTCTTAAAATATTATTCCATGAAATGCTTTACTTTTCGAGAAAACATTAAAACAATTATCAATTCTCGTTGTCAAAAATTACGGATTTATTTTAAACACATGTCATGTCACGGCGAAACGTGCAGAAACAAGGGTCGGTTTTCCCTGTTATTTTCTCCCGACTTCGATGACCGATTGAGCCTAAATTTTCACTGGTTTGTTATTTTCTATATCAGTTGTGATACACGAAGTGTGGGCTTTTGAACAATCACTGTTTACCGAAAGTGTCCAATGGCTTTAAACACACATCGGTTTAACGGGTAAAAAATTAAAAATTAATACTCTTTATCCCCGATGCAAATTTCCCTCAATTACTTCAACTAAAGTTAGCCCGAACTCTGTCTAGTCAAAGATCTTTGTACTACACTAGTCGACTTTTTGGAACCAGCTTACTGGGCATCGCTGGTTATCAATAGCTGTTTTTAAAGAAGTACAGAGAACACCTTGAGACTAGTTAACTCACTCAGGGGCAGTGAAGTCCCTTCTATCCACTAAGCCCAGGTTGTAGTAAATATGCCGGACAGTTCTTTTCAGTACTAAGTAGTCTTCCAAACTCAAAAGTCCACTACCCGGCAGTAGAATAAATAGCAAGACAAATTCTCAAAGAGGAAATCCACACAGTAGTAAGATCTCATAGTCCTGAGGAAAATGGAAGAAGATGATCAGAGCACGACCACTTTTTCTTTTCAGAACCAACACTACTCAAAAGAGGTTTCACACAGAGTTACCGCAAATCACTCTTAAGGCCGAGGCACACTGCAGCGATAACGATCACGATGCAAAAAGAACACATTCTATTTGTTGAGTTGCTCCACGCAGAATACGCACAAGTGCATTCAACCAATAAAATGTGTTCTCCTTGCTTCGTTATCGTAATCATTTTCTTTATCGCTGCAGTGTGACTCGGCCTTTAGAGATTCATTCAGCGGTACATTGTTTGTTTGTTTATTTATTTTCTCAGCCTCTAAACAACAATGATCGCAACCTTGGTTCTACATGTAACACTCAGTCTGATGCGACCAACTGCACTGAGCTAGGCTGCGACCCGATGCACGACACCAATGGACATTACCACAGAGGAGACACAGGTTTTAACGATCCGTAAGTTATATCATCCATTTAGATGCATATCTTCATGGGTTCCAAACAGGGTAGAAGTATTCTCCAATTGGGATAGTTTGTTGACAGCAAGTAATTTTACACCTTCATGCTCAGTTTGGCTGTAAAAAATCCATGTTCTGCTTAAAAGCTCTACAATGCTTAGCTCCCAAAAAAATATTGTTCAGTAGAACAGCTATTACCAGCCAAAATACCATGTAATTTATGTTGTTATAAGCTAGTTCCATACTAATTTTTGCTTGGGCCCTCATCTTGAACCCAAGTCTCGACACTCATGGGGTGACAGGTATTTTTCTTCAGCTGCGCCACACATCTGGAACTCTCTACCACTAACTCTTAGATCTTGTCTTTTTAAAGCTTATCTTATATCACAGGTTTTCAAGGACTAATTTTGTTGTGTCTGCTTTCCTACGTTTTGATTTTGGTTTAACTGCGCCTTGAACACCCAGCAGGGTGGGTGGATATGTGGCGTTACAAGTCTTTATTATTATTATTATTATTATTATCTTTTCCAGGGGAATGGGTGGACGGAGTCCGGGGCTAGACCAACGGATGTTGCAATGGAGGAATCTAGGAATGATTGGACCAGGGCCAGGTAGTCTGGTGGGCGAGATGCAATCACCACAGAGAAGGAGGCGTGGTCGTTCTGAATCGCCGACGGCGCTGAGACGCAGCGGCAATGTAGTCTTGCAACACAAGGTACGTGTCTCCATGAATGTTTACTCTCCATTTCTGCCTATCTTGTGCTCTTCAGTGTTCCAGGGCTCAATTTCATTAAGCCATCAAGCCAAAATCTTGCTTCAACAGAAACTGGTTGTCAGCCAAAGTACACATTGTTGCAACTGGTGCCCCACTGAATTTTTGCTTAGCAAAAAAATTTGCAGAGGGCCCAGGTAGAAGGTGCTGTATGCGATGATGTTGTTTACCCATCTCTGCCATGGCCTATCCCGTCTATTTATCCCAGATACTGTTTCAAACAGGATGCATTTTGGAAGTGGCTGTTTTCCACTCTCACTATGAGTCCAAACCAGGCAAGTTGGGTAGTGTAGATACACGGGGAGATTCTCTCTAAACATGTTCTCTTTCAATCGCTGCTGCTCTTCTCAGCCTCTTGCACACTTCTACCACTCCACTTTGTCACATTGTCTATCCAGCGCAGTCTAGGGTGACCTCTGACACGACATGTACCCATTGGCAGACCGTCTGTAACTGCGTTGTATAGACCTCCTTGTCCCATCACTTGAGTGCACCACTTTGCCTTCCGCCCTAACACCTCATCAGGTGTAAGACACCAACGTCCACCAACGTCTTCAAAGATTCCTAAAAAAAATTTGGTGTTCAAGTTTTTGTAGAAAGTCGCACTAAGTGACAATTGTTTGAAGTTTGTTTTTCTTCGTTGCATCTGATGAAGTGCCTGTAGCTGTTGCTACGAAAGCTCATGCAGATATTTATTTATTACTAGTAAGTCATTAAAGTGCTAAATCTTTGACACTTTTACTGAAATGCATTTTGTCTTAATTTGTTCTTGCACTAGGTTGTTAGAGATTCCAGTTATGTCAGACCTATGACGGACAAGCCAAAGGAAACGAGAAGACACAAATCCAGAGTGGCTTCAATCAGTGGAAGTAGTCTTCACAGTAACAAAATGGCCTGCGTTCCATTCCAAGTAAGAACACATTCATTTTCTAGCTCGTTCTTACCTCTCCCTTTCCAAGAATTTCATAAAATCTCAATGATTTGCAAGAGTCTGACTCGAACCAACGACCATCAGATTAACAAACCGGCTCTCTACCAACTGAGCTATCCAGCATTATGTTGGCGGTCTCCCAATTAGTCAATACCTATGTACGAGGTGCCAGTCAGAAGCCATTCAACCTGTAACTACCTTATAGCAAGGGATCACACCCAAATTTACAATGGGTGCGTTCGATTAGCTTCCATGGGTCACTAGGGTGAGCCCCTGAGAAATGCTAATCGAACGATCACACTTGCCCTCTCGTGGTAACGTCATGCACCTTGGGTCACCCCAAAGTGACCCACTCCACTGGGGGCTGACCCGGGTAAGCCCCTGGAACGACGTTGAAGCTATTCGAATGCACCGGGGGCAGACCGGGTTCAACCCAGGTAAGCTAAATGAACACACCCATTACAACCTGGGAAGCGGCAGCCAGGGGATTACCTTTATGGGACGGCTGTTTAATATTAATCCTCAAGTAATAATAATAATAATACTATTTTAACAATAATATTTTCAGACTGATTCGAGAGACTATCGCGGGTCAAGAGTTCACCCGATGCAACCTGAAGACGTGCCTTACTCAAGAGAGTATCCTCAGCATCTTCCCTACCCGTATCAATACCTTCCTCCCCAGATGAACGACTTCTTAGCCCAGCCGTCTTGCTCACTGGTCCCTTCACCTATTCCCGTAAGGACACATGGACACATGCATGAAACCCTTGATAGACGGGATACCAGTGGGCTGCATCGTGGTGGTTACTATGGTAACGAAAGGCGGAGCCTCCGAGATGGTTTCCATCATATGAGGGGACAAAGTTTGGACGACGGTTATTACAGGGATAGAACGACTTTTGCGCAGGAAGACAGACCGGGTACGTCGGGCAGAATATCGGACAGGGATGCGTTCAATGCGGAAGCAGAGACTCCTCAGAAGAGACAGACTAGCGAGAGGAAGTCCGAGAGAAGGAGGAAAAGCCGAGGCCATGGAGGGAAGAAACACAAGGAAAAAGTATGATGCAAAATTTCATAAATCGTGCATCTAGTAACTTAGGCAAAGGGCCATCCCAATCTCACTCAACTTTATATTACAGGCATGATATTTGTCCCATGGAAAAATACACAATTTTATGGACCACTTGTTAGCAAAGCATACACTACATGTATGTACAGAGGTTACAAGTCATTGAAATAGCTAACTCTCATGCCAGACAACTTATTTAGTTGTCAAAGAATGCTATGATTACTCCCAAAAAAGCGTTGCACATATTATTTGACTGATGTAGAAGTAAACGTTTGTTGTTTGGTGTTGTTTTTCTCTCCATAGAGTAAATCAAGAATGGAGGAAGTCTAAAGCAAACCTGAGATCAACATGGAATACAAGGCGCCCTCTACAGCTTGCCAGAGAGAGAGGCCACTTGTCACATCAGGGACACAACATCACTCAACACATTCAAGGCACTTCTGAAAGCCCACTTGTTTCAGGAGCCCTACCATCAATGACTTTTTATTTCTTCTGTGCCTCAGCGCCTTTAAGCAAACTTTTGATTTAGGCGCTATATCAATTGTTTATCATTGATTGATTGATTGATTGATTTCATCAGAAAGAAATGCAGTGACGTCAGCTTTCCATACCTGATTTATGAGCGGTCCGAGGTAATGTAATTTCACAGCTTGCATTTTTGATCGACTGCATGCAGCGTGTGCATAATGTTGTGTACACAATGTAGTGATGTTTTATTCACTATGTATGTGTACATGTACACAGGAATTTACTGCGAATCTTCGCGTGAAATGAGCGCGAGGTCAAAGGTACTGGTCAGGCAGGTACACTGTATCTGGCATTAATCAAGAGATAAACTGGTCCCCTGTCCTTATCCGTAAGGATAGGGACAAGTAATGGCTTTCACGTTTACACATGTAAGTCTGATTTAATTGCGAATCTCCAGAACCAGGAGAGCAATGTGAAATGATGAGGGGTCAAAGGTTGTTGTATACACACTCAACAGTAGATCTCTGGCATAACGATCTCTGGCATAACGATCACAAGCCTCACAGTGTTGATGTCAGATGTTCGGGCTATTTGTGAAGAGCATCATAGGGGAAAAAGATTACTCTGATTGTTAAAGTTCAGTCATGATTTGCAATGCAGTAAAGTTCAATTTACTGTAATTTTCTTGCAGGGCTGATGAATGTTTTTTTGTTGTTCACATTCATCTCATCAGCCATTAAAGGTTACAAACCGGCCGAGCGTGACTCATTCTGGTTGACAGCTTTTGAGGAAAATAGCCTCTAGAGGGCGTACTTCATTGTGAATTGCTCGTATTACAGACAACAAAGGACAAGGAATGGAAACAGATGTTTTATCTTAAAATGGTCTCAGAAATGAAGACTGTAAATATCTTTTAATTCTTAGCAATACATTTCTTGTAATCTTTTACTATTTTGGACGGTATTCCATATTTTTGGGAGTAACACGAGAAAGTTTTACGGGTAAAGGTGTATTTTTTTTATCCGATTGTAAGAGATATTATATTTAAATTATTGACACAAAACATTTTGAGTAGGATATTTTAAGGTATTTTGACATGGTAAGTCTGGGATTTACAGGTTTCCCAAATTTCAATTGTGAATAAGTCTTAAGATTTGAATTACATGCAAGAAGCCCCCTTTACACTTTACTACTTCTCTAAGGAATTCCCCACTAAATTCCTGGGTAACTCCTATGGAAATTAAGCTGTCAATACACCCTTCATTTCTAAATACAATAATAATAACTAGTTCTTATACAGCACATTTTACAATACGTCATTGGGCCAATATCACGTCATTGGGCCAATATCACGTCATTGGGCCAATATCACGTCATGTGGCCAATAACAGTGCTTTAATCTTCCTCAGCTTTCTGGGGAGTAAACAACCTTGAGCTGCCATGGCACTTCACAAGCTTTTTAAAACACATGATCAACATCTACCCTCACAGGTACCCATTTATACCTCTGGGTGAAGAGAAGCAAATTATAGTAAAATATCTTGCTCAAGGACACAAGTGTCACGACCAGGATTCAACCACAGCCCTGATGACTTAATCACCAGAACTTACATTTGATTAATAAACTGCTAGGCCATGAGGGATTCTGATTTCTGCTAAACAGTTTTATGAAATTTGGCCCAGACCTTAGATCCAGTGCAATAGACAACTCGGACCTGACACACCTTTTTAAATAAATTGTGTGCAAATACTTACTTTATTTTGTTGAAACCAATGTGGCTTGGGTTAGTCTCTTTTCAAGACTCTTTTTATAATTGACTGAAAAGAGGTTAACTTACAAGCTAGTCTTGGTTTCAAGTCCCTGGTTTGGTATATGTATCTTGATTTGATTGGCATGTTTGACGAGCCTCTTGGCTCTTGAGTTAGTCTCTTGTAAAGTCTGATTTTATATATAACTGAATTGATTTGAACTTACAGGCTAGTCTTGGTTTCAAGTCCCTGGTTTGGTATATGTATCTTGATTTGATTGGCATGTTTGATGAGCCTCTTGGCTCTTGAGTTAGTCTCTTGTCAAGTCTGATTTTATAAATAACTGAATTGATTTGAACTTACAGGCTAGTCTTGGTTTCAAGTCCCTGGTTTTGTATCCGTATCTTGATTTGATTGGCAAGTTTGATGAGCCTCTTGGCTCTGGAGGAATCGCTTGAATGACTCTGCTTCTCGAAGTTCTTCTTCTTCTGTTAACAAATAAAAAAAAGTAAACAAATGTTTTCAGACAAATTTGTATAATTTTTTAACAACATTGCTTTGTATTTATGTTTAAAGACAATGGACACTAGGCCTGGGCGACTAGTGAAATTTTACTACTCGAATAGTCGCGCCTCAAATAGTCTCAACTTTAACACTAGTAGCGACTAGTGTTGAATTCCCAAGATGCATTGCAGCATATTTTTTGCCACAGGCGCAATATATCAAAATTCCCCCTGAAAGGATTGAAGAATTGTGTCACTGGTGCTGGTTGTGTTTCTTAGGTAAATTAAGTTGTCGCGAAAAGTCATGAGCGACACAATCGGCTCACCAAGCAGGAAGTCGCGAATATTTTTATGGTAGCTGTGGCCGCAAGAAAATAATCAAAGAAAAAACATCCTTGTTGCACAAATTTGTGTGCTTTCAGAGGCGTGAAGTCTTTCTGAGAAATTACCTCTTTCTCAAAAACTATATTAATTCAGAGGGAGGTGTTTCTCACAATGTTTTATACTATCAAAAGCTCTCTGTTCCCTTGTTACCAATTACATTTTTGTGCTTATGTATATTTTGAAGTCCAGTGCCTTTAAAGGGTCTATGTACTTTTTCCAAACAAAAAACACAATGTGCACAGATTTACATTAAATTTACACAGTTTGAAGATTATGATAGTAGAAAGCTTCCCTTGAAATTTTACGTACTGAGGTGCTGTAGTTTTTGAGAAATGAGTAAAAGTAATAATTTTGTCTCAGTTTTAGCATGTAAAAACGTATTAACCAGTTATGCTATGGTTTTGGTATAATATCATAACTGGTTAAGGGGATTTTACATGCTAAAATCATTTTGGTCTCATGAGACCAAAATGATTTTGTGACTTGTTTTACTCATTTCTCAAAAACTGCACAACCTTAGTTAGTAATATTCGAAGGGAAGCTTTCCACTATCATTATCTTCAAACCCTGTAAGTTTAATGTAAATCTATGGACATTTTGAATAAGTACCCAAATCCTTTACGTAAAGATGCAACATAGTGAATGTTGTCAAGTGTATCATCACTTTACAAATAATTTATGAGAAATTAACTTTTTAAAGTTGCATCATTAGAAAATTATAATGTATCAGTTCTGATCAGTTTTGTCTTCATTATGTTTACATCTTATTTCAATTTTTCATAAAAACTAATTAAACGAACTGATTAAAATCATCGCAGTACAGATTTTGAGTTCTCAGTTTATAAACGGTGTATTTGCTGTTAATTTATTGTTGTACATATATTGCACACAAAATTCAAGTTATAGCCATAAAAACAACTTATCAGGGCCAATTTTCATGGCTCTGCGTACCGTTAGCAAAGAATTGACCTTACGGACGCAGGGAATTGTCAAGCAAATTTCACAGGTTAGCATGGAACTTTTGTTTGTGCACGAGTATACGTTATAGGCATTCTTCACTTACACAGCTAGTGCTCAACATAATTTGACACTTGCTCTGTAGGCAAAGGATGGTAAGAGTAAGCGCATAGATCGGCGGTAAGCAGAGACATGAAACCAGAAAGGTGCCAGAGTTGACTATGTATTGCTTCTCGTATCATGAGAGAGAGAAAAACACACACAATATCAAAAGTATACGTTTGCAGATCCCACCCACTTCTTCTTTTTGAGCATGCATAATTTTTTTTTTTTGTAATCAAATTTCTCGGAAAAACGGTTACAGAGATTAAAAAGAAAAAAGAAAAAAAAAGAAAAAAAACAGAGGCTCAAAATTGGAGACGAAATTATAACCACGTCCTTGCTGCCTGAAGAGCGCCCTCATTTCAACGACCCAAGTGATTCAATGCAAACACACGCACTTAATAGTAATAAAGACTTGTAAAGTGCAAATATACAAAAGTTACAAAAGTAAGACAGACACAACAAAATTAGTCCTTGAAAGCCTGTGACATAAGATAAGTTTTGAGAAGAGATTTAAATTTTGTGGTACAAAGACAAGATCTAAGATTAAGTGGTAGAGAGTTCCAGATGCCTGCCGCAGCTGAGGCAAAAAGACTTATTGACTTATTGAATAGTTTCTGAGTTTTTGTGGCAAAAACATCGGATATTTTGTAATGGCACTTTCCCAAATGTCAGTCTCCATCTTGTACTGTACATACCATCTTTATCCATCAGCTCTTCATCATCATCATCCTCATCGTCATGGAGACCAAGGCCAAGAGACACCGCTGACCTCTCAGCATCACTAGAATCTGTAATCAATGAGTAACATTTCACTCTTTGGGGTTAGTTCTTCAAATTAATCTGAAATCCATATGCCTCTTTTAAAGGGAAGGTACACAGTTGGTAATTACTAAAAACAAATATTAACTTAAAAACTGACTTGGTAACTAGCATTGGAGAGCTGTTGATAGTATAAAACATTGTGGGAAACGACTGCTGTGGTGTACATTGGTTGCTGTGCACTGTAAAAAAAATGGGCAAAAAAATGCCCAACTTTTTACCCAACGTTGGATCAATAGTCAACCTGTACAACATTTGGGCAATTATTACCCAACGGTCATTGGGCAATGCCCTTGCCCAATAATTTAGCAAATAGTTTATGCATTAGTTGGATATACTTTTTTTACCAACTTTTGGGTTATGACAATTACCAACAGTTGTTGAAAATAATTGCCCACATATTGGACAGACACTATTAACTAATTGTTGGAAAATGCACCTGCTCAACAGTTGGTCACTGATTTACCCAGTAATTGGGAACATTTTTTTTTTGCCCAACTTTGTGGTAATGAAACTAACCAATTCTTGTTGAAATATTTGCCCATATATAGGGCAGCGCCTATTAACATCTACTCAACAGTTGGACACTAATTCATCCAGTAATTGGGAACATTTTTCTCAATGGTTGGGTCCAATACCCCATGGTTTCCCAGCAGTTGGGGAATGAAATAATAAGCAATGACACTTTGTAGTTTTGCATTCGCCTTAAAAAAGGCATTTATTCAAACTCCCAAACATTAAAATACTGAACATCGAAGTAAAAGTGTGTGAAACAATGCACCGTTTTCCTTGCAAACAATAAAAACAATGCAATGTCTGCATCTAAAACAACTCTAACACATAAACAAACTTTTGCTCCAGTGGGTCGATTAATATGGTAAAGGCTCTTTTTCAATAAACTGATTGCATATGATGAGTACATTGAGAAATGTGTACACTTCTATGCAGCCAGAGTGCTGTTTGAGCTTCAGAATTCAATGCAAGGGGTCTACTGGAACTATTTTTTTTGTGGTTTAAGAAAAATAAAATAAAATAAATAAATAAATACATACATGTGTTTCATAAGAAAATATCAAACGCTACATTACATCTTTTTGTAAAGTAGGGGAAAACTAAAGCAAACAAAGTAAAACTGCCTTATCTTGGCAAAATAATTGGCATCTTAGAGGACCTTGGCACACATGAGGTAATTAACAGCAACTTGGATGCTGTGCATGCCAAATGCTTGGAAGCACAAAAGACAGGTTTATAGCTCAAGAGGAAGAGGGGTGGGACACGGCAGTGCTCCCCCTCCCCTACCTGCCTCCCATCCACCCAGATTTTGTTGGCAAACATTTCTGAAATTCGAGCATTATTTTTGAACAATTTCTTAAAGTTTAAGGATTTTTTCTGCTGTCTGTAAACTGCCTCATGTGGTAGTGACCTTGGCTTATTTTACAGGACTTTTTTGAATGAGAGGAATGCTCTAAGAGCTCTTAGTGTTGAACTGTCCCTACTTTGAACACCTTGCTGTTCATAGACACACTTTTCTGGAAAGGTCCATGTAGCGTGGCATTTGTTCGAACTTACATTCAAGTACATAGTGTGCCATGTAACGACATCAATGGATTCCAGCAGTTAAGACTGTGGTAAAGCATTCTTCTCTATGATAACAAATGAACTTGCAACTATTAAACCTTTTGCACATTAACGAGTTAGAACGACAAATATATCGACTGCTTCAGTACTTTTGCTTCAGTAGGTCGATTATGGTAAAGGCTCTTTTTCAATAAACCGATTGCATATGATGAGTACACTGAGACATGTGTACACTTCTATGCAGCCAGAGTGCTGTTTGAGCTTCAGAATTCAATGCAAGGGGTCTACTGAAACTAATTTTTTTGTGGGAAATAAATACATACATGTGTTTCATAAGAAAATATCAAACGCTACATTATATCTTCTAGTAAAGTAGGGGAAAACTAAAGCAAACAAAGTAAAACTGCCTTATCTTGGCAAAAAAATTGGCATCTTAGAGGACCTTGGCACACATGAGGTAATTAACAGCAACTTGGATGCTGTGCATGCCAAATGCTTGGTTAGCACAAAAGACAGTGGTTTATAGCTCAAGAGGAAGAGGGGAGGGACAAGGCAGTGCCCCCCCCCCCTACCTGCCTCCCATACACCCAGATTTTGTTGGCAAACATTTCTGAAAATCAAGCATTAATTTTTGAACAATTTCTTAAAGTTTAAGGATTTTTTCTGCTGTCTGTAAACTGCCTCATGTGGTAGTGACCTTAGCTTATTTTACAGGACTTTTTTGAATGAGAGGAATGCTCTAAGAGCTCTTAGTGTTGAACTGTCCCTACTTTGAACACCTTGCTGTTCATAGACACACTTTTCCAGAAAGGTCCATGCAGCATGGCATCTTTGTTCGTACTTACAATCAAGTACATAGTGTGCCTTGTAGCAGACGTCAATGGATTCCAGCAGTGAAGCTTGTGGTAAAGCATTCTTCTCTATGATAACAAATGAACTTGCAACTTCTAAAGCACTGCCAAGTACGAGGACGCATGGCTGTGGGCGTTTCACCTCATCAATTTCCTTCAAGTAACTGGGCATGTGGATGATCTCCTGCATGAAAACAATGTTTAAATTGAATTAATACCCTTAAATAAGTTAAATAATAAAATCACCTGGGAAAGAGTTCGGTATTGTATGACACTTTTAAATATTACTAGTGTGCTGTGGCCAAGCATTTTGTCTCCCTGACTCAATTACTTCTGGTTACTGAATCATGAGAATGTTGGGTTTGAATCTTAGATTCGTTATCCCTGAAACTTGTGTTCCTCAGCAAGAACAAGTGATCTTCATCACTAAGTACAAGTTTGTTACCTGCCAGGGTAGATGTTGTTATTGTGAATTATTCCAGGGTTGCATACTACTTTGGATTTGGGCTGGTTCCATGAGAAGAACTTGGACATTGGTGTAAGGCGTTTTGATAGTTACTTTAACACTGATACCAACCTTTTGTTTGTCAATAAAAGCTCCAACTCTTTCGTTGTGGGTGCGTCTTCCAGCAGTCGATTTTCTGATGTTGCCTTCCAAAATGAGGGGGACAATGTACATGGCCAAGCATGCCTTCTCATCTATAAAATGAGGAAATAAATAATAACTCACATATGGTAAGACTATTAGAGGTCGTGTAAATAATGAATTTTACTGAGAGCTCATTTATTGAATACCTTAAAGGTGACCTTGACCAGAGACAATTGTGTTTTACTTTAATTCAAACGTGCTTGTCATTAAAATAAGGCTCCAACAAGATCGATCAGTGCAAATAAACTTTGAACCTTGTGTTCATTTATTATTTCATTGATAGTATGAATAGTTCCTCCCTTTGTGTCAGTGTTGATTGCTACATGTATTATACCTGTTGTCAGTTTCTTCAGGTCAGTATCAGGTTGTAGTTCCAATACCTCTTTCCATAATGGACATGTCTTTGTTCCATAATTCAATGAGGGGCTCAACCATGGCATCCCATCGACTGTGCATATTTTCAGCAGATGTGGGATACTGCAACTGATAGTCCTGTTCAATCTAAATATAAAACAAAAGCATTTTTTATAACATAAGCCCTGTACACACATCATATGGTTACAATTTGTCATGTGTTTTCATAAAACTACTACTCCGTACTCATTCCCTAGAAGAAACTTATCTCAAAATATTAGTCTCCTTTTAAGAATCTGTCTTGATTTAATTTAACATGTATGAGTGTGCAAGCAGTATATACAAGCAGTATATATATAGATAAATAAATGAAATAAAGGTACAAAACAACAGCTGGGTAAACAAGAGTTTGAAAACTGGGCCTAATTTCATAAAACTTCTTAAACACACAAATTTGCTAAGTATAAAAAAGATTTGCTTAGCAGAGCTGTTAAGCTGACAATTTTGCTTAACAATTGTTATTGAGTATCAAAACTGTGCAGGAAACCAGTTATAAAGTATTGTACATTAAATATTATTTTAGCTAGTATCCTAGTTTTACTAAGCAAGATTATCCTGTGCTAAGCAATTTGGTTAGCAGCTCCATGAAATTGGGCCCAGATCTCACCATATTTTTATCTAGCAGTCTGGGGAACTCCTGAAGAATTGCAGCTACTGTCCTGTCCTTGTTCTTTAACCAATCTCGTCTATATGTGACTGTTGTTGACATGTAATCCTTAACTTGCCCAGCAGGTTCTAAATTGTTCTTCATCCACTCAATCTTTGATTGAGTATCCTCCGGCACCTCAGGCAATTTGTCAGATTCAAAAACAGCTTGTGGTGTAGCTATAAATACAAGTGGAAATGTGTTAAATTGTTGCAGCACAGATGAAAACCAATGTCTTAAAAAAATCTTAATCTCAAAGGCCCAGCTCAAGTCAATGATCACAAATGGTATGTCATAATAACCTTTTATGACACTACACCACTAACTTTGTAAACCGAAAAATAAAAATAATGAAAATTCATCATGTGATCTATGTGCTATGACTGCATGCTGTCTCACCAAACGGCCCCCCTACGGACCCCCTTATGACTGCTGGTAATCCTTATCCATTATTTTAAGACCTACACTAAATTGGTTGTTAGTATGGGTTTTCTCTCTTAACCTTGTGTGTCCCTGGTTTTCTTAGCATACGGGCAGGTGTGAGAGGGTGTGGCGTATGACAAAGGGGATATGGTTGTGGTCTATACAGTGTACATATCTAAAAATAAATTGAGGCTACCACCCCATGTTTCAAGTAGAGATGACTCTATAAACAGTGTGAGTTTTTTATGTACTGAATCATTATGTAGGAAGGAAACTGCACCTAATAAACTTGATATAGCTTCAGATTGAAGGGCAATCCTACTACCTAAGCTAAATGATGCCTTCTAATTTTTTGCTAAGACACCTTATTTAAGAAAAAGTTAAAACAGGGGATATTAGTGTTCATTTTACTTACTTGTAGTACATCCTTGTGGGTCTTTCTTTGTAGTCTCCAGCATGTGTTTCCTTACATACCTGAGGTGCTCCTCTAAATAACCTGTGGCTGGACATCTATGTGATCCTTTAGTGTAAAATGACTCCTGAAATACAATACAAACAAGATTAATAAATGTCTGCAAGTTATCATAATTTCCATTACATTTCACGACATACCGCAAGCCGTTGCCAGCCTATTTTTACCCATAAATGCAAAATGAATTCCTTGCATCATTGTGAAATTTTTCTTTAAATATAAGTGATCAGAATAAAGACCATAGACATATTAAACATTGACCTTTTAAGGGACCTGCAGATTTTTTGACTGAAAACAGAGAGGTGCATACTACATGTAAATACATACTGCATGTAATTGCAAACTATAAAAGAACTTGTCACACTGGTCAAATATGTATTTTGGGTGAAAATCCTGTAAAAAGTAAAAAGATTAAGCTCTCCCTAATGACGATGTCACTTACATATCCTGTGATTCCTTGTGGGTCTCGTAAGCATGGAAATGCAGTTATGACACTCTGTGCCAACGCATTTTTTTCAAATGCTCCTGGGCTGCGATAATCAAAAATCAGAAAATTACAAAAATTACAAAAATTACAAAAATACAACATTTTAGAACTTGAAAATAGAGAAATAATTTTCTTTTGCTGCAGCACACATTAATACATACATGCCTTTAAGAAACATTGAAGAAAAGATTCAGACTTTCGTCACGGCAGGAATTTACTGGAGCAGTACATAAAAAGATTACCAAGTGAGGACATGTGCATATTTTGAAGAAAAAAATAGTGTGATGAGCCAGTTTATACCAGTAATATCTGGTAGGGGGACGGGAGCCGTTAACTGACCAAGCTGAAGTTTACATTGTCTTGTGTGTGAGAACCACATTGAGTGTATTTATATTTTACAAATTCTTAACCAATCAGACTGCTCCGGCCAATTTCGATAGCCAGTCAGGTAGCTTGTCCACAAACCTGATTACAGATTAATCACGTCGTAATTGAAAGCAAAGCACAAGGTGGAATCGTAACTACCGACTTGCAGAAATATGGCTGGAAACTGCACATAAACAATCATGCAAACAATACAAACGTTGCATGAAGCAATACATCACAACCCAGATCGTGTTTATGTGCACTGTGCTTTACATCACTGTGCTTACCTGGAGAATAGTATGGACCAACTTGATGGGGTTTACCCAAGCAGATCATCTGAACTGTTTAAGGTATGTAAGACTTAAAAGAAGTGTATACTTACTTTTTACCATGCGATGAGATCAAGTGGCCAACCAATATTTTAACCAGGTGGTGCTTGACCTTCTTAGTTAGGAACCCACTCTTCTCAATGTCTTGTATAACAATCCTCCCTTGAGGTGTCTCACTGAGGATCTTCTTGGTGTCCTGAAAACAAATTAAAGTATAAAGCTATTCACAATCAAAAGGATATACATTGTAACATCTTTAAAGACGGTAAAGAGCAAAAGTGAGAGTGAAATGTGCATAGTTTGAAATAAACAGCAGTATGTGTACTCAAGAAATGAAATTTAGTCCCTGTAGGAGACTTACTTAAGAGTCAAATATTGTCAAATGTTACAAAGGACAACGTCATTCAATAAAATTCTGTAGAAAACAAAGGTTTGTGGGCCTCCCAGTGGATCTACATGGTTGGGGGCATAATAGTCTACAATAATGTTCAGTAGTTTAAGTTGAATTGGCTGTGCATTCATAAGAACTTGGATTGGAGTTTACTTGGGATCAGTATGAGTTTTATATACTTTAATTTGTTCTAAATTACTCTCTCAATGTAAAAGAGTGGAAACATCACACTTTATCCGAGTGATGGTGTAAGTCTTCACCCCCAGTCAATTCACTTTAGTCTGCATTTTTAGAGTGCATTTTAAGTAAAATTGTTCCACTCTAAAAAGAGTTGTCCCCCACATGGCACTTTTAAAGAGTGGTACAGGGGACGATTTGCTTTTAGAGTGGACACATTTTCTTTTTCACTTGATTCAGATTGAATTTCAATAAAATTTCACTATAAAGAAGCAAAGTAGAGCGAACTGCTCTTTAAAAAGAGTGGAAACTTACACCACCTCTCGGATAAAGAATGATGTTTTCACTTTTTTACATTAAGAGTCAGTAAAGTGTTTTGTCTTCAAAAAAGGATATAACTTTAACTTACAAACATAACAGTTTTCTTTCTTTTCAGAGGTGGTGATGCACATGTCCTGGTCTGTGTTAGTGGCCAGATTGTGGTTGTCGAAGTCTCTGAATCTGACAAATCCAGTGCAGTACAAGATGTGTTACCTCCTGCAGACAATTCAAGAAGATCGTCTGAAGTTGATGAACTGAACAACGAAGGTGTATAAGTTGAGTTGGAATACATGATGTCTTGCATAATTTCTGTTGGTAGCTGTATCTCCACTACTTGTTGCTGCATCTGGATGAAAGCATATTGTATTCAAGAAAATAAGCCAAAACAATTAATGTTATGTTTTTATAAGTTTTAAATTATGTGCACATCATCAGTACTTGACATAATAATCTACTGTGGGCAAATTATCATCAAGTACAATAAAACATTATGAGGAGTTACTCCATCTGATACTGTGTGTCATGTTCAGGAAAATGGAAACTTCAATTTGAATCATTCAACACAACACATTTTGCTATTTCTGAAGCAAAATGTCTGCAATTAATTGTCTTGATAATTTAAGACGTCTAAAATTCTTCAATTCAACAACAACCCTGTGGACTTCCTATAGTAGTGTCATTACGAATGACCAGCAACATAATTTATACAGTAAACAACAAATTCTAAAAGAGTTATTACCTTTCATATGATATTAAATGGAGCTACGATGTACCAAGATTGATCATCTTTGCCATGACACTTTGTCACATGAAATGGTCGGCATACTTTAAGCTCTTGTGGCTGTTTGATAACACATTCACTTTGAGATTCTGCCACAGAATAGGCATGCAAGTGACGATTGTAATGCATAGTGTGCCATGGATGTAAGACAAAATTAACCTTATTCTCAAATACCAGAATCACTTTGACTTTTGCATAGTGCGGCCCTTCGTCATTCCAGTCTACAACAACCATACAATTTGGTTTGTATTCATACGATTGAATACAAACACTCCCTGACAATGTCACTACAGTATCCATTCCGCAACCAAGGAATGCACACACAGCATGTGCATCCTCCATGGAAGAAACTTGAACAGGAAGCTGATGCTTGATTTCTTTGCCGCAACTTAGAGGCTTTCTCAGAAGAAAATTGTAGCTTTGCTGCTGCTGGTGTCTGTCAGTAACAGTTTTCTCTATGTTTTTGTAATTGTTACAAACACGAGCCCATCGTTTTAAAGGCTTGTGTTTTGCTTCTTTTCGCATACTGGAATACTGCGAAAGAGGACCAAGTAGTCGTGTCAGACGGGGATAGTGAAGTACGAAGTGCTGTTTTGGTGTAAGATGCCTGTCTGGAAAGAGCTGCAAAAAGAGTCGGTGATGGTCCCTAATTAAAGCCTTCAATACATATGTACCAGCATGGCTTATTATTGGCGCCATTACTATTTGATGTATGTCAAGTAGCAACAGAAACATCTCCCAAACATCTGATGACTCTTCAATTAGGTCACCTATGATAAGGGGAAGATATAGAGCCAAACACTTTGTCTGTGCTGCTTTCTGACCACTTGATCCTGACGGGTTTACAATGGCTGATGGCATGATGGGACTTGGTTTATTTCGTTTATCTACAAAGCCATAGCTAAAGGAGGACAACCGCCCATTGAGTTCTTCAAGAGTAAAACGTCCTTCCTCTATCAGAACTTTCAAGGTAAGTTTCATTTCCAAAGGGATAATGCCCTCTAAGAAATCATGCATGACATCTACAGTGTAGTTTTCACTAGCATCAAACCCAGTCAGCTTATTCAATTCTGTTGACCTTTTTATACCTGTCAGAGAAACATTGTCTACAAGAAGGTCTGCATTATAGCCATCTTTGTTTCGTAACATAGGCACATCTTCGATGAGCTGTTTTTTACACATTTCTTTTGGTGATTTACAAAATCGACAATAGAAATTTGCTGAGAAGCTCTCAACAAGCCCCAGCATTTCGTGCAAGCCCAAGTTGTCTCCTATTGCCTGGAAAAGGATGGGTTTCACATATCCTGTATAATCTTCACATGAAATTTGAAGACCTCTTCTTTCCATGCCCTGTAAGTCCTTCACAATTGCTGAAAGTATAGCATCAATCCCATACTTGTGAACATTTGTTCTTTTGGCACATGCAGCCAATAAAATATTGCTCAACACAGCCTGAAACTGAGCCGGAAGACACAACACGCTCACATAGAAACCAGTTAGCTTGTTAACCCCTCTTTTAGATCCCAGGGGATTCCCGGTCTCAAAATCGTCACAGTAGAGCAGCAAAGGGATGACAATATCCTTTGATGTAGAATATTTGTCTTTAAAGTAACTGCCATCCCTGTATGTTTCCAAAAGAGAAACATCATCACATGGGTGTTCATTAAGAATAGCCGTCATTACACCTGCTTGCTCCAAGTGTTTCTTTAGAGTTTTACTTACTGGAACATACTGAAATGTGTCCTTCTGTACTTTCTGATGAACCCCTCCTGTTGAATTGTCATTTTGTGTCACGAAGGATTGACCCAAAACTTTCACCTCGGGGGAAATTAAAAAACCTTTTTCCTTAAAATATTTCTCCTGTTTGTATTGTGAACCCATATCATCAAAGGCTTTATGGATAATCTCAGCTTCATCAAAGACATTTTCAAGCTTAGTGATATCAGCTTCATTGACTGGCATTCCTCTTTGGACCTCTTTTGCAGCTACTTTAAATGTTTCGTGTAGGCGACTTACTACAACGGTTATCAGCTCTTCAACATCTTGTATTACAGTTTGTATGGTGGAAGAAGGCACAGCAGACGCTTTCATATTTGCTATGAAGAAAGAAATTGCTTCATAAATATCTACACAATTCTGCCCATCTTGTTCACTATCTGGTTCATCTTCACTCATAGGAGTACTCTCTACATCTGAGTGATCAACATCAACTTCATGCTCTTGTACAACACCTGTTGCTGTGTCTGCAGCATGAACTGCCAAAATATGGCGTCTGTATGATGACACATATTGAAAAGTTGACATACAACCATCTTGTCTACACACCACAAAAGTTGAAGTACCAGCATGTACACCATGGACATATTTGAGATGGTTAAAAAGGCCATTTACACCCCCTTGTACCTCATTCAAACACTTGTAGCAAAACATTTTGACAACAAATATTCATGGGAATTAGCAACTCACATATTTTTTCCACTGCTGTGAGAACTTCAACCTCAAACCTATTTTGGGAATCAACTGTGCAATGTCTGCATCATTTAGTAGTTTCAGGCACTCAATATCTATGGCATTATCTGTAAAACAAACAAATAACAAAACGAGTAAGTGAGATTTTAGTATTTTGTCTTGTTCTTTGGAGAAGTTTGGGGAAAAGAAGAGTTTGGCTTGTAACATTTATTTAAAGCTATTCAAGCATTAAAGGCACTATCAGCAATATAAAAATCAGAACAGGAAAATAATATTAAAAATCAGCTATTTTCATAAGCAAATAGCCTGAATATGGTGTGGTCAAAGCTATCTTGTAAATTTGACAAAATTTGACATAATGTCAAAGTTGAGTTTATTTTTCATACGGAAAATACTTACGAGTCACGAAGTTGAAAACCCCAAATTCGGGTACCGAATTTGACGCTGGCACGAATTTGGTGCCAGCACCTGATTTCATTATTCCGTAGAGAATAATGATGCATCCAGGATATGATGCGAAACTGTTGCCAAACATAAATTAGTACAAGTCCAGTTGATTTGATAATGAAATTTACTCTTACCTCTAGCTGTACGCTACTTATGAAAATGTAGAAAGGTATTTTTTGGATGAGTTTTGCCTATTTACATGTATTCTGTTTTTTTTTTTTTGTGTTTTTTTTTGATAGTGCCTTGTAAACTAAATAGATCAGTTGTTCAGTTTGTTTTCCTTCTGAATCTGAGAACAAGCAAAAACAGACCAATGACATGTCTGCAAACTAAAAAATGTCTACCATTTCCATCTTCAAAGTTTGAATAAAAATACTAAATTTTCCACACAAGACTCAACAGGTAATTTTGCATTGGTCGCTCTTAAATTCTGAGCACCTACATTGTATTTCCAACAATAAATGAGTTTTTAACCAAGTGCCCTAAAAATTTGCCATCTTGGTACAAAATGACCAGAAGTTGGATAGTTTATTTACAGAGTAAGCACTTCTTACCCAACCTTTTGAGGCCACTTTGTACCAACTGTTTGGAAAGTTGAGTACTTTTATCCAACAATGGTCATTGCTGTGTGATAAACATTTTGTACATACATGACATAGGCCTAATTTAAATATAAACTTTATCAGATCGAACGGCCTACTCTTTACTGCACAGCAGTGTGTAAATTTGTTACGTAAAGGTGGACATGGAGCACTCCGTCAAGTTGGTATGCACCGTATACGCTAATTATATACAATACAAAAGTGTATTGCCGTCGTATGACCATGGAGGTGACCTAATGTTATTGTTTGCAGCATTTGTCACTCGAACTTCTGCATAATAAGTTACAAATATTGTACTCTTATATCTGCTCCCTTATATCTGTTAGTTGCGTGCAACAAATTCTTACCTGTGAATATGTCCTTAAGGTCTGGAAGGTCCCAGTCATCCAGCAATGACTCGATGTCCGCCATGTTACTTGCATGTGTGTGCGTCCGAAAGATAAGAGGCTAGAAGTACATGTACATGTACACGGTCGGTCGGAAGCGCGCCTGCACGTTGTAGTGCTATTTCTCACCTGTTGGCCAATTTTGTGCAAAACTCCACAACATATTGGGTGTTGCTTGATTTTTCTACCCAACGAAATGGTACTTGAAAGAATTCCATTAATAGTTGGGCATTGATTACCCAACGACAGGTTACTACAACACTGTTATTTTTCAAATTTACCCAACAACAAAAAGTGCCCATTAGTTAAATAAAAAGGGACCAACAAATGTACAAATTCATTTGCCCAGTAGTTTTTTTTTTAATTTGCCCATTAGTTAAACAAAAAAAAACCCAACATATGCACAAATTAATTTGCCCAATATTTTTTTACCCAGCATTTTTTACAGTGTACGCAGGCTCCTGAAAGACAGAAAATAAATAGTGATAAGGTACTTTTAAAAGAGAATCAAAGAAGGGGATAAGGAATTGACAAATTGTATAAAAAGAATATGCTTAAATTCTGGTTTTTGATAATGCAGAATGTTAACAATAACAAACTACAGGTTGAATAAATGTGTAAGGTAGTTAGGTTGCTAGAGACTATCAATGTCCAATTGATCCCCAATCATTGTAACTCTTCAGGTGAATCCAGAAACATATAAAAGTGAAATTGAAATTGGCTAATTGATCATACTAATTGATCACTTACTGACAATGACTGGATAAAATCTGGTCGACTTCAGACCACGCTTCCCCTTCCGCCCAAACACGTTGAAATCCGACCAAAGATTATTTGACCCCAGCTTTTTCATGAAACGCCGACTTGTTTGGCACCGCCGACTAGACTCGGGTAGTTGATCTGAAATTAAAAGTACCATTATCAATTACAATGCTGCAGATTCTCACACAAATAGGAGTCAACCTTCTCATTTCCATACAGTACTATGAATGTTTCTCCTACTAAAACCTCACCGAGTCACCCTGATGCAGTAAATATTAATTTATCATTTGCACAATTTACAGCCTTTCCCTTTTTTTTAAACATGGCAATTAAGTAATCAAGGCATGTATAAATCAAAAACTCCGGATATTCAAGGTTTATATAATTAAAGCTGGACAAAAAGGAAAAACAAACATCATTTGAATGGATGGTTAAATAATGCCAAGTTAGTATGCAAGTATTTTTAAACTTACCATTCTCTTCTTAAAATCTGACTCTGCGAGTCTCATTTCGAGCACGTCGAATTCCTGCATTGTCTTTACAGGTTCCAATAAGGGCTCCTGCATGTCGGCAGGACCTACACTCAAAAAAATATTTCTTTCGATTTACTTAAAAAAAATAAGGCAATTTTGTTGCAATTAATTTAATTAAGTCCCCTTAACTTGCAATTAATTTAAGTTAATGTAACTTTGGTATTAAAGTTAAGTTAATTTTACTTATTCTTCTCACAGTATTTTACTTATATTCAACTCCGTTGAAATTACTCAAACAAATTCAGGCAACACAATTGCTTTAATTTTTGTAAGTACTTTCAACTTGCAATAAAAATGTGTTATTGTAATTTAACTTTCTTTGTTCGATTTACTTATATCCCATATCGTTGAATATACTCAATAAGTTGAGGAAAACCCAACTGACTTAATTTTTATAAGTATTTTTCACTTGTAATCCGGCTAAGTTATTGTAACTTACATTTTGAAGTATATTGAACTTAATTGTTTGTTTTTTTAAATGCACTTAAAAAATTCAGTTTTTCCAGCACACAGTTAGTTTAAGTATTGCAAGGTTATTTCATTTACGTCATATTTACTGATTTTCTGTTTCAATGGTTCTACTTAATTATTACAAGAAAAAGTGTTTATTTGAACTCATCAATTTCATCATACTCAAATTTGTTACATGTATGCATAGAAAGTATGCATCAAATTGGGCCTATTAACATAACGAACAAAACAAAAGGTCTGAACAACATGTTTATGCAGTAACAATGAGAACATTTGCTTTATTAACAAACCGATTTTCACAAAATATAACATTACTCTGTTAAGAGGATATGGGTAATTGCCTGGTCCCTTACACACCCCTAGCAAAACTGAATGTTGGGATGGGAAAACCTGTGCCTCTGCATGAATGTATGCAACAACACAAGATAACAACTCTGGGTCCAACCCTGAAGCCTCAATAACGTTGGCAATGATTTCAACTTGGCAATTCCAATGTAAACAATATCAACAGACCTTCTTCACTCTATATAATTTGTTGTCACACTCCCTGCAATGCCCTGCAATGTCTTACAACACTGGAAGAGTACCACATTACTTGCCTTTCCAGCCTTCAGCCTTATATTTAGTCACACTGCTTTGAATCAAAAAACAAAAAACAAAACAAGGTAAAAGCACCATGATTAAGGTCTATTAGTCTATGTAGGTCTTTCAAAAAGCATTAGGCTTTTAACAATAAACATATAAACTTTGTAACGCTAAAATACTGTTAAACTGCATTGAACGTGTTCAATGCAAAAGGTATTCTTTATCCATTAAATGAAACCAGACACATTACTGAGATAGATTGTGGTAACAATATTCTTCTTTTTTCTGCAATTGTGAAATGTTTTGACCTGCCCTTCAAATGTTTTTAACCTCTGATAAAGTGTGTTCTTCCTTCCTTTTTCGTTGTGCTCTTGACTGATTGATTAATTAATTGATTTATATGTATTTGGGGCAGCCGATTGTCTGATTTGGAAGGAAAATTACTTTAAAAATTACAAAACACTTTGATGAACCAACAGTATAGTTTGTAAAAAAAAAAAACATGGGGGAAGCACCTGATCATATTTTGTACCAAAGGCAAGTATTTACATGTTAGGTAGAAACATACCTCTATCTTTTGAGCATACTCAGCTCAGAAAGATGTGAAACATACATGTAGTAAACCGTCTATAACATCATGCAGGGACCCTGCATTTTAAAGTCTCTAATGATATTATTCGTTTGACTTACCCATACACCAATGTATGTTAAGTACTGTATACTCAGTACTTTCCCGAGTCAACAAACAAAAAATCACAGCTGTACTTGGGTGGGATTCGAACCCCTGACCTTTGTGTCTCTAGTGTAATGTCTTACCAGTTAGACCACCGAGATTGCCTGGCAGTTTGAATCCTGTTAGTGGCGGCTGGTCTAGCTGGTAAGACGTTTCACTAGAGACACAAAGGTTGTGGGTTTGAATCCCACCTAAGTTCACCTGTGATTATTATTTTTTTTCTTTTCATATTTAGTACTTAACACACATTGGTGTATGGGTAGGTCAAACAAATAATATTCTTTATCCAAGATGCAAATAAAAACATCTAATATCTCTAATAATCATTGGATGCTCTTAAATAATTGAATTATTGTATGCATGCATGCAGTTGGACCATGGAATTTTTGAAGCCAACCTAATTCATGCCCCGCCCACTTTTGGAGTTTTCCCTTGACAACAAAATATTTCAGTAGGAAGATAATCCTCCATCCATATTTTAATTTAGTTTTATACCCCAAAGTTGAGAAACTTATTGTGTTTACCTGTGCCTCAGCATGTATGTATGCAACAACACAAGATAATAACTTTGGGTCCAACCCTAAAGCCAATAAGTAAAGCCTGGTTCATACTTCACATGAAAGCGATTAATTAATGCGAATAATTCACAACAAATTTACATGTATGACGTCATGATTCGCCTCCCCCCATAAATTTCCCATTACCCCCCCGCCACAAAAAATAAATAAATACAAACAAATAAATAAAACAAATCCTGATAGCGTCCCAAAAAATAATAAATGCTTGGTTAAAAAATACAACTTTTGCCCCCCCCCCTACTGAAAAGCCATGCCCGCCCCCCCGTGCCCCCTCACTAAAAAATGCCTGGCTATGCCGCTGCTTGCAATTAACAGTGACACCAATTCTCACACCAAGGGTACCCACTGATCTCTATTGTAATGACTAGACCATGAATTTTGAAACACCCAGAAACTGTTAAAATCATCAGTGCTTTTGCAAAAAACAATGTTTTTCTTATTATCTTAATTTCTCAACCTGCTATCCAGTCAGTCCAATAGAGATCAGCGAGGGTACCACACTACTTGCCATTCCAGCCTTGATTTGGTTATTCTGCTTTGAAATAATGAAAACAAGATGGCTGCATGATGAAAAAAATCCCTTATATTTCCATAATTTGTCTCCAAGAGACAGATTTGCATTACACTTTTAACAATAAAACATAAACTTTGTAATGCTAAAAACTTTCAAACTTTATATAAAATGCATTAAGCTGTAGTGTTGTTCTTCTTGTGGTACAATTTTAAAAGTAATCCTTCTGAAAGACCCAGATTTGAAAACGAACATTCAGGAGTTTTGGTGTAAACATCGAAAGGCAAACCCCAAACCAACAGGCACAAATTTAAAATGACCAAACTGTATAGGAATATTTCCACACTAAATGCAAAGTTTGTTTTGCAGTGCCTGAACTTTAGGCGATAAGCGAGTTGCATCGAGACCCATGAAAACTTTCTGGATGACTTCCCAGAAGTATTTTAGGTTAGTCGGGTATGATAGATTCATAGCATATATGCAGCCAAATAGCTGCATACATGCTGTGCTCACATCGGTTACCTCCTTCAGAACTTCCACACCCTCAAGCACAACTATGATGTCTGCCTGTTCCTCCTGCTCTGCAGCCCCCTCCTTCTTTATTACAAAGATGCCCATTGTACATTCCTCTTTTGCCTTTATCATTTCCTCTTCTTGGGTATCCTGTCAAAAGAAGAAACACAGTAAGATTTAAACATTTATCACTTCAAAAAACCATACATGAAAATTGCTATTTATGGGTTTGTGGAATTCAGAATTATTGGGGCAGGAAATACAAAAAAATAATGCCTCCCATTGCAGATCTGCCTCAGTGGCAATTTATCAATCATGCTTTCACTGTCTTTGCCTGGTTCCCTAGGTGAAGTCACATTAATGAATATTGATTCACTTTAAACACAAAGGGTACCAACCATATTTTTCCTTTTAGATTTAGTTTAGTTACATTGATTTGAATCAGAAAAAAAATATATATCCGCACAGTCAAAGCTGACCCTATGACCAGTTAATGCAAGACACAGAGTTCAGGCACTATTCCTTGCTAGCGAACCCCACGTTACAGTGTTTTAACTAATGAAAATGGAAATCAACATGGAATGCATGTTATTATTACACATCTGTCGACCAATCACAATCAAGGAATCAAGTATTTGCTGAAAGATATATTACTCACTTAATACTCACCAAAAATTGTTAATAAAGTTTTGCAGTCCTCGTTCAGGAACTCACAGAGGCCTTTGATCACTACCTCCCGTCGGATGTGTATGCTGTTGTTCTGTTGGGTAGGATGGATAAAGAGAGGTTTATGTATGCTACATGTACATGTCCGTCATGTGCCCTTTCTCAAAGGATCAACATTGTGCAGGTCTTAACCTTCCACCAGTAAGTGGAGATTTTAGCTGTGAAATAAACAAATAAACATTACTTTACAGTATGTTTGTACTGATAAAAAAACTAAACAATTGAATATTAGTTGTAAAAAAAAAATGAGGTGGTCGATGAGATCATGTCAACAGATTTGTTTGGTTTTCTTAAATTTCCTGTTGCAATTAAAATGAAATGTTTCAAACCAAATTCCGGTTTCAACCTAAAAGTTAAAGTGGGGTTACAACAAACGTATAATTTCTAGCAAAGGTGGTAAATGTACATGTACTACCTGTACCACATTTACAGTTTCATCACAGAGTTGCTCCTTATCAAGGTCAAATTGCCTTGCCCTTACCATGGAGCAATAAACTATACAGTATGCTCTTACACAAGAACGAAATATCAGGAATGACAATTACCTGGTCTAAACAATCAAGGAATGTCTTAATTTTCTTTCCTTTGACACCTCCTTTTGCACGGAAAAGGTTCAGTAGCTTCGGTGTGTGTTTGTCCACTTTCGATGTGTACGTTGCCATCAAAGGGACAGTTGTTATTCGTTTAAACTCAGCGCAAATCTACAACAAAAATGTATACATTAGAGAGGATATTAATTAGTAAGCTGTCGCAAACATTCAACTCAGTTTTGTGCATAAGCTTTGTGCACATATTTGGTTTTCAAACTGAAATCTAGTGACCACTTACTTTGTGGTGTTGGATTATGACAAAAACTTCATCTGATATCAAGTGCAGAATGTGGTAGTTTATTTTCATTCATTGGTCAGTTTAGATGATTTGATTGGTTGAAGCACTGTGTAAATTTGCTAATCTATGGTAAAGCACAGTGTTGTGATAAATGTGGCTTTGAAGCCCTTGTACACTATTGATCAGATCAAAAAACATAAATGTTCACAGATTTACACTTAAATTTGATGGTTTCAAATTGCTGATAGTAGAAACGTTTCCTTAAAGAACTTCTGCCTGAAATGCTGTGGTTTCTGAGAAACGAGTACAAAATTTATTTTGAAAAAAAATTCCTTACCTGCGAGTTTGTAAACAAGACTGGCCATCGCTCTTTGAAGTCCACCACCATCGGTTTCTGAAGAACCACTTCCTGCCTTCTATGTGGAAAAGTTCTTGCCATTTTGTCATTGACTTCTTTCTCGTTCCCCTTTTTTTTGGTATCCTCAAGGAGTGTTAGTCGTTCACTTTCAAGAGTGGCTGCTGTTTCATTGCAAGGATAGTCAGGTAAATAGTTAACCTCGGCTCTCCTCGGCTTTTTGATATTCTTTGCAGTTTTTGCCTGTTCATTCCCTGCTTTCCTTTTGCAAGAGTTGACAGTGAGCTCTGGGCATCCAACATTTCTTAGCTTTGTTCGATAATTCCCCATTTTAAACTTCAAACTTGTCTTCCAGCCATACCATCCAGTGACTGATCCCATTTCTTTCAGGCATGGATATTTGGTTACTAAGGCCTGAGCAACAGAGCAAAACTGCAAGTCTGTCGGATAAGCCTTGTACTGGAAAATTGTTTCTGCAATTTTTTCCAGGATGTCTGATTTCACACCTACAGGGTTCATCAGAGTTTTGTCATGTCCATAGTTTATATTCCCCTTTGAAAGTTTGAGTTCCGTGTCATAGGAGAAGCGAGGAATTGGAAAATGTTCAGGCCATGGACAGGTTCTCTGTGATTGTTCAATATCAGTTTCACTACCAGCCAGTGTGGACAGGACTGATGTATCTTATGAAGACAATACTGATGCTGAATCATCGAACTTCAGAGATGTTGTTTTACATGAAGAGTTGGAGTTTTGGGTTGAGTTTAGAAGGTCATCATATATACTGTTAGTCAAATCGTCGCTGTCGGACTCTGGAATTGCAGTATAGATGACTTTTACTGTCCCTTTGTTGAATATGTCTTCGTCAGATGATAAATTGCAGAACTCTTGAAAATCCGGATCAAAGTAATGAAGCTTGAAGTCCCCTACAAGCCCAAACGCAGCCTGCACCTTCTCATGCAGCTCAAGAATACTCGGATGAGTTACCCCAGGAAGGGTCATTTTCCTTATATCATTGTCACTTAAGATCACCCGTAGCTTGAAGCAAGGGTCAATGGTCAAGGGTCCATCTGCCATGCTGATTGAGTCTGAAACAAACCCAAAAAAACCCCATAAATACATGTGTATCTTTCAAAAGTTATAACTGAGGGGCAATGACACAAAGCAGGCTTTTCAATGTGTTAAACTTTCTCCTGATTGCCTTCACCCATTTTGTTATTTTTGTTAAGGAAAAGCTCAACAATTTAGTTTTAAAATCACCTATACTTTATCTAAAAGTGTCTTAATTTCCAGAATAATTATTGTCCAATATGCAGAGATGAGTGGCACAGTAAAACTATGCAGTCATAAACAAAACCATCCACAATGGATCTTTTTATACCTGTACATGCTATAGTAAAATATGTACACATTTTGTCTGTTTAGTTACACTGTACCTATAATAATTAGCTTGTTGGATTGTATCTCTCAGAGTTACCATACACTTCCCTCCAACTGTATATGATACCAAAGGGTAGTAGTCAGTCAATTCATTGATGTCCAAAACATCAAGTTCATTTACAGATGATACTAACTCAAATGATCTGAGGTGTTCTGTGTACCATGCACTCAGCCTCCTGACAACAAAGCTAAGGTTATCTTGCAGAATTATAAGATGGACAATTTCAACAAAGTCTGGGAGACCTGCAGTAGACCCTGTAGTAAGAATCATTCCAACTACATAGTTTGTTCCATAGTAGGATGCCCTCTTTGATAGAGGTACGGTTCTCAGTTGAGGATGTTTCTGTTTTACAACCCGTTTGATATCATCCCTTAACACAACTAAGGGTACATTTGAGACGTTAGACACTTCTATAGCAGTTTTGGTGGTCCATGAAGAATTGAAGTGGTGTGATAACATAAACTGATGCTTTACTGCAAGTGACAACAATCTGTTCTTGAAGCAATTTGTGTAGCGGGCAACTTGCTTAAAAAAGCTGTGTTTGGCTTCATATCGCATTGTCCACAAAGCCACAAGAGGACCCCATGAGCGAATCAGTTGGGGATAGTGTTCAATGAAGTGATGTTTGGGAATCAATTTTACATCAGGGGAAAACTACTTGAAATTTCTGGCGGTGCTCAGAAATTTTGCAATCTAGAAATGCAATGGATTCTTCAGTGTGAACAGGTGCCACAACTAGTTCAACTATATCTTTCAAATCCATTAAGATCTCCCATGCTGGCTCCCCATGGGGTATCCTAGTTCCAACAAAAAAAGGAAGTAATCTTAGCAAGGCCCAGTTCTCATGTGCGTTACCATGGATTGTGGTTAAAAATTTGTCAGGAATAAGCTGTGGAGAGTTTCTTTTATCAGCCCATTTGTAGGGGAAGTGCTTGATCACATCATTCAGTTCATCAAGTGTGAAGTAGTTCTTGGAGATAAGTACACGGAGGCAGCGTGCAAGTTCAACTGGAACAATTCCTTCAAAAATATCGTGTAATACATCAGGAGGATAGCCTGTCAAGACATGGAAGTTACTGAGTTTTTTAGTCAAGGCACAGTCACGTTTTACTCCATAGCAATTGTTCATGGCTTCATCCTCCAGTGAAGTTTTAACATGTTCAGAATGCTCTCCTTTAGTTCGCAACTGGAAGGCACCAGATCTAACTTCCTTCGACTGAAAGTCACTGTGTTTTCCTGTGCAAAATCTGCAGACATAATGACCAGGAAAAGCTTTCAACAAATCCGGCAAGACTATGGGCTCCTAGATTGTCTGCTGCCACACACTGAACAGTGCCCTTTATATGTTTTCCCCAATTTTGAAATAAAGACACCATTTGTTTCTAAGGTGACAAGATCCTTTATAAGTGGTTCCAAACTTGACTGAATCCATACTTCTTCACATCGACACTTTTACACAAAACGGCTAGATTAATTGAAGTCAAAGAAGAACGGTACTTGAGTGGCAAATCTGACAAGACCCAATACACTGCACAAACTTTGTGTTTCTTTTTTGACGTGCCCAGGGGATTACACACTTCAAAATCATCTACATAAAGGCCAACAAAAATTTTGAAACTCTTCTCCAGACAAAAGCCTATTTTCTTTGAAGAAATTTCCATCCCGAAATGATTTATATTGTGGCATATCATCAACAGCTTCATTTTGTCCACTTTCATCAATATTCAGCACTTTATCGAGGATTTCATTTACATTTAGTACTTGTTGCAATGATTGCAGAATCGGAACATACTGATAGGTAATGTTTTCCTTTGCATTGAGTATGTATTCAACAGGCTGTACAACACTGAAGTGTTTTCTATAATACTCTTTCCTTTTATATGCAGTTGCAAGAGGACCATCCTTTCCAATTGCCGTGATGATGGGATTAGTCGCATTAACTGAATTTGCTAATTCTTCAATGACAGCTTTGTCAATATTACAGTTATGTTTTTTCAAGGTTTCTTCGAGTATGCCTTGTATGGTCAAGCGTAGAAAACAGAGGTGATAATAAATTCCAACTCAGTGACCAACTCGTCAACTGCTTTACTTGATACATGAAGTATGTTCTCCAGTTTTAGTAAAAGCGCTGCAAATGTTCGTTCAATGGCTTGTGTGGATCGATTTACATGAAGGTCTTCAGAATTGTCTTCTGCATACAAGTTCTTCACCTTCTTTAACATCTTCTACATGTAACTCTCTGGGAAAGCATGTGTCTTGTGAATCACCATCAGTGTGGCATCCTGGATGCTGTACAATCTTAATTTTGAAGTCTGCCAGAGTGTGTGGTGTGTGGTTCTACTCTTATGGGATCTGAATGTGCCACTCACATTTGTGTAAAACTAAAACCGTGAAACGCACAAACAACAGTTTCATTATTCTTTAAATGTTTATGTAAATGGTCAAAGAATGTTTTTCTGTGGTAATATCATTCTTCTCACACACATGACATTTAAAAGCAATTGGGTTTTTGAATACATTCATCTTGCAAGTGATATCTCGACATATGTGTTTGTAAGGCTGCACTTGTTTTAAATCGGCATGGACAGTCATTGTACAAACATGGTTGGGGATTACTTGGACCATAATGACCGTGCTGAAGCTTGTAGGGTTTATATAATGTTGACTTCCTTCGAGTTTGAAAGATGCAGTCCTTACATTCCACATAACCACGTACTGCAGAAAACAAAACCAATGAAATACCAGAACACGTATTACAAAAATCTAGCTAATTCTATGAAACATGAGATCCACAATTAAAAAAAAACTTTTTGCTGCTCAAATGTCAGTGGGAATGCGCACACAAACTTTGAAAATATTATGACATGCAGAATTGCTATTCTCTGACTGAATAAACTACTTCATTGAATTACAATACATAATTTATAGGAGCAATGCCCCAATGAGTTAGTTTGTCTTTCACACTTTGACAGTGTGAAAGTAAAACTAACTCACCTTTTGTCAACATTAACTTTACTGAAACTTTGTCATTAAGCACAACTCAAATACTTAAATTCAAACCCATATTCACAAAAGTGTGAAAGTAAAACTAACTCACTTATTGTCCACGTTAATTTTACTTAACTTTGTCATTAAGCACAACTCAAAATATTTAAATTCAACCCATATTCATAATTGTGAAAGTAAAACTAACTCACTTATACTTAGCCTAGTTATTGTTCAATTTTGTGAAATGTGAGTGTGATGAAGAGGTCAATAATCCGACTGATATCATACAGGCATGTTGATAAATTAACAGATTCAGTAAGTCTTAAAAGTAATTTTAAATGTCAGTAAAACAAGAAAAGTACATGTTTAGTATATGTATCATCCTATACAAGCAGCCAACTGTACGTAGTGTATGTCATTGCTCAGTCCGGCCCACCATAACCACCAATGTCAAGTTTTAAATTCGAATTAGTTTATCAGAAATGAAACAAAAAACATGGAGAAGATAGAAATATAAACTAGTCACGGAGGAAGAATCATCTACACTAGAGCTACAAGGTACAACTACATTATTGTAACAAAATACAGGGGAAAAGGCACATAAACAATTGTTCTTACCTTGACTGAGTATACACGTGGTAGATGTTGACAGTGGCACTCGGCAACGTGTTGTGACTTGTGTGTGACGACGCTGTACGTGTGGTACCACGAAGTACGCTGTGTGTCTGGGTGATTGTATTTCGCTAGACTGGTCACCTGACTTTTTCCTGGATCTTGTTTAACTCATGTATAATTTTATGTACCATGTACACAGAAAAATACATGTACTGTATTTACATGCACATGTATTGTTTGATGGGCTTGAGAGGTCAAAAGTTTATCCCCCGGCATTTTGCAGCAGAGTGAACTGAATTTAGAGGCAATACTCACAGGCTATAGCATTCAGCATAATCTATGTGTTTCTTACCTTAAGAATCCAGCTCATATGATTTTAGTTTAAAATGATTAAATCCATTTTGAAAATCGTTGACTGAACACATATTTTTTAATCGTTAAAACTTAAGCGAGCAAATAATAGCTTGCAAAATCAATTTTTAAAGTTTTAGACTCTTACCCGAGTTGGATAACGTTATTATTATTTTAATTTAAATGATATTTCAATCAAAGTAGTTCATATAATTGAGTTGTTTTTAAGTAGTTATTTATTAAAGTGTGTAACAATAAGTTGTTAACTTTACTCGTATTTTTTATTTAATACAACTTAAGTAACCAAGTAATACAATCTTAATCATATTTTCAGTTTTACCCAATTTGAGATTACGTAAATATTTCAAGTTAAAAATATGGTATTACAATCTAAGTATTTAGTGCTTAAATGAAGCTTGTACATTTGATTGCGTGTTTTTTTCAAGTAACAATTAATCAAAGTAACTAATAATTATTAACTAAATTTTGAATGATGTTGGCTTTACTCTTTTTTTCGCATCGTTACAACTAAAGTAACTAAGTGTTACAAACTTTTTCAAATTTTAAGTTTTTCTAACTAAAGGATTTCCATAAAGTCAACAAAAACATACCTTTAAGTAATATCGACTAATTTAATTTGTTTAATACTTACTTCAGGTGAGATTCATTTTTTTGAGTGTAGTTGAAAACCTCTTCACCACACGTTGATTCCCTTATTTAAAGGTGCAATAACACCCAATACCACGGCAACATAGCCTGCATGGCATCCGTGTAGCTCCACGGTTGGATGACGTCACATGTTTTTTGTCTATGAGACCTTTTCCCAAATACCCATTTCGCAAGCGCTAAACTGTTGAATGTGGTGCATGGTGGTCGAGCTAGCTATCAAACTTGATCGGTAAAGCTAAACCAGCATGCACATCATTCCAAGCCTAGAGTGCGTTTTGGCGACCCCAACCAGAACAGTGGTCATCGGTTGAGCGTGTTCGCGTGTTCCGTTGAGCGCGGTGACGATGCTGTTCAGACCAACCGGTGACCGACTTGTTGAGTCCGCTTTGGCGGGGGTCGCCAAAACGCAATCCTAAATGCGCGTACCGATTAATTTGCAAAGACATTGCTCGACAAGTGGAAGAAATTAATCAAATCGAATTCGCACCTTTCAAATAATTATAAGTCAAAAGTAGTCTCACACACCTTGCATGCAAAGGCTGAATTTGCGCTTGGAAACATCCGTGTTATAAGCGTGCCCCGTCATTTTGTCGCATGAAACTAACGTCAAAAGTCAGATCTAAGCCTACAAGAGGAATTTTGGTGCTGCGGTGCGGTTAACCAAATTTAAAATGTACACGCAATACCCTCAATTCGCCATCTTAATTTGTTTGTATACTCACACGTGCCTACGGAATTGCGTGTGTATGTTCAAGGGTGAAATAATATGTCATCGAATCATCATCATCATTAAAGGCACTTGACTCGTGTGGTAATTGTCATAGACCAGTATTCTCACTCGGTGTATCCCAACTTATGCATTTATATAACAAACCTGTGGCAAATGGTCATCGACGTTGCCATAGAATATTGAAAGAAAAAGGCACACTGTGCTCAAATTTGGGTGCTTTCAGACGCATAATAAAAAGGCTTCAGGCCTGTTGGATCGGACGAGTTTGTCTATAAAAAGGGTTTGTAACCGTTTTTTATAAAATGCGTATGGTTGGAAGGATGTTTTAAAAGTAGAATACAATGATCCACACATATTTGCCTCGAAATTGCGTGGTTTTCTTTTTACTGTGTGCGAACTAACACGGTCGGCCATTTATGGGAGTCAAATTTTTGACTCCCATAAATGGCCGACCGTGTTAGTCGACGAGGTAAAAGGAAAACCGTGCAATTAAGAGGCATGTTTGTGTGGATCATTGTATTCTACTTTTACAACATCTTTCTATCCATATGCATTTTATAACAAACAGTTACAAATGCTTCCCAAAGACCAACTCGACCGATCCAAGGCAACGTGTTCCTTTAATAGTTGAGTGAGAAATTACCTCTTTCTCAAAAACTGAGTTCCTTCAGAGAGAGCCGTTTCTCATTCTCACAATGTGTTAGACTATCAACAGCTCTCCATTGTTCGTAATACCAAGTAACTTTTCATGCTAACAATTGTTTTGAGTAATTACCAATAGTGTCTAGTGCCTTTAAACACACATTCTGTTGAGGCAGGTTTCAAGCCGCCAAGGTAAATGAAACTGCGTGTCATTATCAAGCACCGATCGTCTGCTCCCATCGTTATTGGCGGGAAAATAAAAGAAGACACAGAAAAAAAAGACAACCAGTCAAGGGTAATACGATTCCAGGGCGACTGTTGCTAGGCAACCGCTACATGAACACAATAAGCGGGTAATGATTGGAGATTGTTTATATACGTACGTGGCGCGAATGGTCATGACAGCACTGCTTAGCAACCGCAAATGTGTTCCTTTTGAGGGCTTCGATACAAAAAAAAAATTAACTTTCTCTCTCTCTCGTTCTCTTTTTTTTCCAATTAATGATCGGCTGACGCATTAGGGAAGAACAATAACCCTAATGACAGCTTGCATGTTTCCAATACCTTCTGGTAATTATCAAATTACCAAAGTGTCGTCGGGAGCATGTGAGCCTTTCCCCCGTGAACATCACTAGTTAAACGTATGGTTGATTATAGGAAGAGCGGCTTTACAAAATCCACATTTAAAAGGCACTGGGAACCTTTGGTAGTTGTCAAAGACCAGTATTCTCACTTGTCAAAGACCAGTCT